>NC_090012.1:53914-112764 GCF_036417845.1 Apteryx mantelli
TCGGACGCATCACGTCGCCGAGAAAACCACCTTGTACGACATGGACGTCGACATCACCCGCAGATACGTCGCCGTGGCCTGCCAAGACCGAAACGTCAGGTGAGTCCGGCTTTTTTCCTCGCTCTTTCCCGCGCGGAGCGGCGGCGGAGAGACCCCTTCCGTCGCCATCGCCTTCCGCTCTGCCCGCAGGGTTTACGATGCCGCCAGCGGCAAGCAGAAGTGCTGCTACAAAGGTTCGCAGGGCGAGGACGGAGCGCTGTTGAAAGTAAGGCGGCATTCCCGGCGGCTCCCTCGGATGCTATCCGCCTGGCCGAGCGGCGTTATCCGACCCCGGAGATTTCCTGTTTCCACCCGGCAGCTGCCGTTCCGGAGGGAAAGACCTTAAAACACGCGACTCTTCAAATACGTGGCGGCGGTTTAATAATTTCCTTTCCCTTCCTCCTTCGAATCCCCCCCAACGGGGCCAAGGAAGCTCCCTGGATGCTGCCGATTCGGACCGGGCTCCTGGGCGGCTAGAGCCAGAAACGATATTCCCAAAAGACGGGATAATTTCTAGCCCGGCTTAAAATCCCGCTTGCTTTTACATCCTGCCTCAGCTTCAGCGCTTGGCTTTCAAAGCCGCCCCGGTTTTAAAGCTTACGGGAACCGCGGCGCTCGTCGCTTGGGAAAAACGGCGGATGAATCCGACTGATCCTTTTTTTTTCCCGCTCTAGGTGCAGCTGGATCCCTCGGGCACTTTCCTAGCGACGAGCTGCTCCGATAAGAGCATCTCCGTTATCGACTTCCATTCGGGCGAGTGCGTGGCGAAAATGTTCGGACATTCAGGTTCGCCGCCCTTTCCGCCTCGCTCGGCTTTGCGCCGCTTCGGTGCCGAACCGGAAAACGAGCGTTTTTCCGGCGTTTAACTCCGTGCGTTGCAGAAATAGTCACGGGCATGAGATTCACCTACGACTGCAAGCGCCTCATCACCGTCTCCGGAGACAGGTAGGCGCGAGCCTAAAGGCCACCTAAAACCCGTTTTCCTTTCACCTCCGAGGGAATTTATTCCGGCCCGGTATTCCATAAAGCGTCCGCTCTGCATCCCGGGAAGACGGTGGGAAGGAATTTCCCCGGCTGCGCTCGCCCTGACATTAAGGGAGCCTCCGGGAACGGCGCGTTGAATCCCTCTCGCGCGCTACGGGTGTCGCGAACCATCGGCGAAGCCTTCGGCCTTGCGGGCTGAGCGAATCGCCTTAATTACGTGCCCGGAATCTCGGAACGACCGGGAATCCTGCCGGGAAAGGGAATTGTAACCCCCCCGAGCTTGTCTTTGTGCTTCCAGCTGCGTTTTCGTTTGGCACCTGAGCCCCGAAATCACCGCCAGCATGAAGCAGCATCTGCTGGAGCTCGACCAGCTTCCGCCGAAAAGGCCGGATGAAGCCGGTCGGATGCGGCAGATCAGGTAGAGGCGCCTTTGCCAGGCGGCAAACGCCTCGTTCCGAGGCCGCCGGTGCCGTGCCGCTCCGCTCTGAGCTCCGGGAAGTGGCGGAAGGAACATGGAACGCGCAGGGGAGGCCTGGGCGATCCTTGAATCCCGAACCCCCGTTTCCCCACTTTGTTTTAAATCGGGGAACTTACGGAGACGCGAGGAAACCGCGCGGCCGGGCAGGAAGGAGGATAACGGTTATCCGCTCGCGCCCTTCTCCAGGCGGGAGACGTACGTGGCCATTCCTGGCGGGAAGGCAGCTCACGGCGCCGGAGAGCTGTCGGATGAGGAATCCGACGAGGAGCGGGATGAGGCCTCGTCTCCGCAGACTCCATCCAAAGAGGATTTCGACCCCGGTGCGTTCCGGTGCGGTGCTGCCGCCCCGTGTCTCCTCTCTTTCTTTTTTTCCTTAATTCCTGCTTGGAAGATCCCCGCCGCTCCGTTGCGGGCAGAGAAACGAGGGCGGAACGGTGGCGGCGGGATTTCGGCACGCGCCGCGTCGTGCCCTTCGCCTCTCCCGCTTCCGGCGCGACTCAGCGCCGCTCTCCGTCGCCTTTTCCAGCGCCGACGTGCGTCCTGACCAACGGCAAGCTGCCGATGTGGGCGAAGAGGCTGGTGAGCGGAGGGACGTCGGGGCGGGTTTCCTTCCGACGGCGACTCCGGATGCGGATGCCTTTCCCGTCCCTGCGGTTTTGGCCGTAAACCGGGAGAGATTCCGTCTCCCCGCGGAGCCGGAGACTCGCTCCAATGCTTTTCCTCGACGCCCTCGGGTGACTCTTCCACCTGGAGCTGCCCCAACTGGGTTTTTCCTTTCCTTTCCAGCTGGGAGAGGCGGATAACTCGGACAACGCCGGCTCCGATTCCCGGACGAGCTACCAGCCGCGGGGCAGGTGGGCGGAACGTGCCGAGAAAGATCCCATTAAGACGCTGCTGGAAGCGGATCCCGCCTGTTTCACCCCCATCAAAAGCGACTTCGAGGGCGAGGCGGATCCGGAGCCCGGGAATTTCGACCGTCTCCTCTTGGAGGTTAGCGCCGCCGCGTCGTTCGGCCGACGTCCCTTCGCCGGGGGGAGCGTCGATCCGTTCGGAACCGTGCCTCCGATGGCTGCCTTCCGCCGGGGCTCGCGGTGGCCGTCTTGGCGCTCACGGATCCCTCCGTGCCGGAGGAAAGGAGATTCCCCCCGTTATTTTCCGGCAGGTGGAGGTCTCTCCCGGCAGCGTCATCGAGGACTTCAAACGCTCGGAGCTTTTCTCCGAGGACGACGCGAGCCAGGAGCTGGAATCGCTCGACGCCACTGGCAACAGCCTGGATGAGGCCTGCTCTGGGTACGGCTCTTCGGAAAGCGGCAGGTGAGTTCCGCTTCGCGAGGAGGCGGCGGAGGGGGGAAAAATTCCTCGTTTTTCGGCCGTCTAGAGGACGTAGGCAGTGATTAAAATCGCGCTTGGAGGATCGGAAGAGGTAGGATCGATCTCGGCACATCCCGGTGAGCGAGGAGCCGGCGAGCTTACCCTCGGCTCTCCGCGGCTAATCCGGGCCCGACGGTTACGCCGAGATCAGCTCCGCCGTTCCCGAAAGAGCCGGAGCTCTTGATTTCGTTTCATTTTATACATTTTTATTATTAAACCTTTTCCCTTTCCGCGGCTGTGTCAGAAATTGCCGCCAGCCGGATCGGGAAGGAAACGCTCGTGCGAATACAGGTTGTCTTTTCCAAGGAAAAGCCTGCCGGAGCTGCCGCTGCAACCTGTTTATCGGAGCGAGCTCGGCGACATGGCGGAGAAAACCTCGCCGGAGCCGGAAACGGCTGCGTTCCGTCACCGGCCGGAAGGTAACGCCGGGAATGCGGCCTTGGTGCTTAAAAAAAAGGGGATGCGGGAGGCTTGGAGGGGACCAGCGGGATGCGGGAATCCCCCGGATCGCGCTCCCGCAGTGGCTTTTAAAGCCTCCACCGGGAGAGACGGCAACGGAGCGAAGCGCCCAAACCGGCCCCGGCTAAACTCCCGACGGCTTCTCCCTTCCCGGGCCTCTTCGCTTGCCTTCCACGCCTCCCGCTCCGGCCCAAGACGATTCCGACGGAGACGCCGAGGCGGAAAAGGCCGAGGAAAGCCCGCAGCCCGCCGGCTCGCTGCCGCAAACTCCCGAACGGGAGAAATACCTCAAGCGTCACTTCGAGACGCTGGCGGACGCCGCCGCTGCCGAAGGTAACGGGACGGGAGCGAACGGCAAATCCGAACGGCAGGAGGGGCGGGATGAGGGAACAGCTCGGCTAACGCTTCGCTCGCCTTAACTCCAGAGAAATTCGACGGCTCCTTAAAGGATTTGAAGCCGCCCGAAGCCGGAGACGAGGAAAAAAACTTCTTCCTGAACCCGCGCTTGAGTATTTCCGCCAGATTCCTCTCGCGCTGTCAGAAAAACAGCAGGTGGGAGCTTATTGCCGCTTAATCCCTCCGTCCGGCTTTTCCGCGGCCCCGCTGCGCTCCAGGTGGGAGACGGAGGCTTGCAGGGCGCCCCCGAAAGCGGGATGGTTTTGGAACAGCTTCCCTCGCTCCGATCGAGCGGGAAACGGGCTCGGAAGGCTGCGAAAAGCTCCGGGGATGCCTGCGCCGAGCCTAAAAAAATGCCTTTTCCCCTTCTGCGAGCCGCTTGGGAAACGATTCCGGTGGCGGCGGCTCGTTCGTGATCCTTTCCCGGCTCGCAGGCTAGCGGCTGCCTTCCTCCCGCGGACCCGGCCCTCGCTGCAGGCTCCCGCCGATTGCCCGCGAATCCGTTAAGGAAGAGGCTAAAGAGGCCCAGGAGCTCGGAAAACCGGAGGCAAGTCGCTCCCTCTGCCGGAGCAGGGAAATATCAGGCTCTTAAAGCCTCGGGAAAAGGAAGCTGGGCCCGGAAAAAAGGCACTTTGGGTACTTTGAGCGAGTCTCGTGCGGTCTGCTCGGGATTTCCAGGCGGGATTTTTCCTGCGGCGCGAGGTGGCGTTTCGATATCCCGGAAAAGACACGTTCCGGCCCCAGACCTGCAGGTTTTAGCCCCAGGTTTAGCCCGGATTTGGTTTCTCAATTGTTACGTAAACCGGAATTTTTAGGAGCCGCCCCAAGAGAAACCCCTCGAAATGGGAGAAAATACGGATTCGGCGGCTTGCACGTCTTCAGGTGAGATCCGGAAACGACCACGAGCTCCGTTCGGGTCTAAAATCCCGCAGTACGAGTCCGAACGCTCCGCAGCGGATCCCGCCGGCATCCGCTTGGCTCTAACCCGGCGGTTTTGGCCTGCGGCGACTTAATCGAGCTCCAAATTTCCCGGTAGAAACCCTCATCCGGAGCTTCGAGGAGAAGCTGCAGCCGCTGCGGGAGAAATTCCAGGAGCTGCTGCAGCTCTACGACAAGGTCGGTGACCTCGCGCTCCGGGAATGAATTCCGGGCTCCGCGCCAGCTCCGAAAACGCCTCGGGCTCGCGGAAAAACGCCTCCGCGGCGGCCAAACCCCGGCTTGGGGCAGCACGGAGCCGCACGTGCCACGGAGCGCTCAAAATCTGGAGGCGGTTTTGAGGCTGGATGGGGGATTTTGAGCGTTTCCGGGCTTTGGGCGTGGAAGGCGTCATCCGAGCGCTTCTCCCTTCTCCCGGGTGAGCCCCGGATTTGCATTATTTGGGTGTTTTGGGCCTTTTTTTAGACGCAAAAATGCCCAAAAAACCCCCTTCAGCGCCGATTTTCCATGGTTTTTCAGCTGGTTCAGGTTTTGCAGGGAAAAAATAAGTAAATAAATTAAAACGAAGCAGAGGGAAGCGGCAAAACCCCGGCGCCGATCCCGACTTCTCTCTCTCTCTCTCCCAGGTGTCGCGCCGGCGGGAAACCACGGAAGAGGAGCTGCTGCGGCTGCAGGGCGCCTTCACCGGGGCTTTCGCCTGGATGCGGACGGAGCTGGGGGCCCGCGCCATCGCCCCCCCCGCCGATGCCGAGACGCTCGCCCTGCTCCGCGCCTATTCCGAAGCGCTGCTGCGGATGGTCCGGAGCGGCCTCGAGGGCGCCGGCACGGTTTGAGCCGAATCCCGGGAGCCCAAAAAGCCCTGAATCCCCCCCCCCCTCCCCCCCCCCCACCTCTACCTCTTATTTTCGGCACTTTTCCACGTTTTTTTCCCCTCTTTTCGGTGCTTTTCCACGTTTTTTCTCCTCTTTTTGGCACTTTTCCGTGTTTTTTCCCCTCTTTTTGGCACTTCTCCATGTTTTCCCCTCTTTTCGGCGCCCGAATTTTGCTCGGGGGCCCCCCCCAAAAGGCGGCTCCGCTCCCCCACGCCGTTGCGGTGCCGGCACCGATCCGGGCCGGAGCTGCCGGCGCTGCCGGTTTTCGAGGATCTCGGAATAAACGTTTGCCCCGGAGAGCGAGAGAGCGGCTGGGGCATTGGGGGCGCCCGGCGGCAGGTGGGGGCCTGAGAAGGGGATTTGGGACCCAGAGGGGCGATTTGGGACCCGGGGGGGCAATTTGGGGTCTGATGGGGGCAATTTGGGGTCTGATGGGGGCGATTTGAGACCCTGGGGGGGGCAATTTGGGACCCTGGGGGGTATTTGGGGTCTGATGGGGCGATTTGGGGTCTGATGGGGGTGATTTGGGACCCGGGGGGCGATTTGGGGTCTGGTGGGGCGATTTGGGGGCACCGGGGGGCAATTTGGGACCCTGGGGGGTATTTGGGGTCCCAGGGCCGATTTGGACCCTGGGGGGTGATTTGGGGTCTGACAGGGGTGATTTGGGGCACCGGGGGGGCAATTTGGGGGCTGATGGGGGTGATTTTGGCACCAGGGGGGCGATTTGGGACCCTGGGGGGGTATTTGGGGTCTGACAGGGCGATTTGGGGCCCCAGGGGGCGATTTGGGGTCTGGTGGGGGCGATTTGGGGGCACCGGGGGGCAATTTGGGACCCTGGGGGGTATTTGGGGTCCCAGGGGGCGATTTGGGACCCTGGGGGGGTATTTGGGGTCTGACAGGGGTGATTTGGGGCACGGGGGGGGCGATTTGGGACCCTGGGGGGTATTTGGGGGCACCAAGGTGGCGACTGGGGGCACGCGGGGGCCGTTTGGGGCACCCAGGCGGGGATTTGGGGCACCCCGGGGGCACCTGGGGGTACGTGGCGGTCGGGGGGGCACCGAGGGGGCACGGGGGGGCGATTTGGGGCACCCAGGGGACAACTGGGGGCGGTTTGGGGCACCCGGGGGGTGATTTGGGGACAACTGGGGGCACCCAGGGGCAATTGGGGGTTCAGGGGGGCAATTGGGGGCACCCAGGGGCAATTGGAGGTTCAGGGGGGCAATTGGGGGCACCCAGGGGGGCAATTGGGGGCGATTTGGGGGGGGGGCCGTGTCCCCCCCCCCCCCCCAACTCCCGCACGGCAAGGACACGGCAGAGGCGGCCTCATCCCAAAAATAATCCTCTTGGATACGCGAGCGCGTGGGGAGGTGGGGAAGTGCCGGAGCCGCAAGGGCTACGGAACGCCAGCTGGGATCCGGCTCCGGGATTGGGACCAATATCCAGGGTCGGACCAAAACCAGGGATCGGGATCGATATCCGGACTCTGGACCGCTATCCGGGCTCGGATCAAGATCCAGAGTCGGGACCGACACCCGAGGCTCAGACCAAAATCAGGGATCGGGAACGACATCGGGGCTTGGGACTGACGTCCGGGTGTCGGGTGCCGCCATCCCGGGCTCGGGAACGCCGCTATCCCGGGCTCGGGAATGCCATCGGGCTCGGGAACGCCGCTCTACTCGGTCCAGCGGTGGCCGCAGTGCGGGGCGGTGCACACGTAGTAGAGCCTCATGGCGTCCTGCACGGGGACACGGGGACACAGGTTGGGGACACAGCGGGGACACGTGGGGGTCCCTGCCTCCGGAAGCGCCTCCGGAAGCGGCCGGCTCACCTCGGCTCGGGCGCTGTGCGACTGGAAGAAAACGGCCTCCTTGTGCCCGCACCTGGGGGGGGGAAAAGAGAGAGTGGGGGGGGACGTTGGGGACATCGGAGCCCTCCGGGGACGTCGGAGCCCCATGGGGATGTCGGGGACATGGGGGGACGCTGGAGCCGCCTCAAGGGATGCCGGAGCCCCCGGGGACACTGGAATGTGGGGACAGGGACATCGGAGCCCCCCAAGGGACACTTGAGCGTAGGGATGGGGACTTGGAGCTCCATGGGGACATCGGAGCCGCAGGGGAGACACTGAGCCCCCTGGGGACACTGGAGGGGGGGGACAGGGACGTCAGAGCCCCATGGGGACATCAGAGCCCCTGGGGACATCGGTTGTCCCATGGGGGGGGGACAGGAGCTGTGGAGTGTCGGTGCCCCATAGGGACATCGGAGCCCCCTGGGGACATCGGAGCTCGGCAATGAGGGGACATCTGTGCCCCACGGGGACATCGGAGCCACCTGGTCCCCCTCCCGTCCCTCCCGGTAGAGCTAATTCCTCCCTGGAGCCGGGGGGTGGGAGCAAGGCCGGGGATCCCCAGTGTCCCCAGAGTGTCCCCAATGTCCCCAGAGTGTCCCCAAGGAGGGGGGGGACGCCGCGGCGGCCTCACTTCTGGCAGGGGTGATCCTCGGTGCGGGGCAGCGTGGGGTCCTGCGAGACGTCGGCGATGATCTGCGTGAGCTCGCTGCAAGCGCCGGCGCCGCCATTAATGCCCCCCCCTCGCTAACGAGCCGCCGCTAATTAACCCCCCCTTATTAACCCCCCTTTATTACCCCCCCTTTTATTAACCCCCCTAATTAATCACCCCCTTATTAACCCCCTCTTATTAACCGCCCCCTTTTATTAACCGCCCTTGAGTCGCCCTCCCTTATCGCCCCCCCCGCTCACCCTCTAATTACCCCACCCCCAATTTGCCCCTCATTAATGACCCCCTTATGGCCCCCTCCTTATTAATTGCCCCCCCCGTTATTAATTGCCCCCCCCCGCTAATTAGGGCCCCCCCCCCCCCCGTCAAGGCCGCGCTCACTCCACTTCGTGCGTGATCTTGTTGACGTAGATGCAGCTGTTGTCGGCCTCTTGCTGGTAGTCGCAGTTGCGGCACTGGGGGGGGGGGGGGCAGACGGGGGTGACGGACTGGGCCGGACTGGGAGGACTGGGGGGGGCCGGGACTGGTCCCAGTTTGGGGGGGGGGGGGGACGGACAGACGGACGGACGCACTCACCGCGTAGAGCAGGATGCGGTTCTCCTTGTCCTCCTTGGGGTAGAGCATGTTGTTGCTGGGGGGGGGGGTTATTGGAGGGGTTCCCGGGGGGGGGGGCACAGCTGTGACCCCCCCCGTAGACCCCCATGGTGGTGGGGGGTTATTGGAGGGGTTCCCGGGGGGGGGGCACAGCCGGGACCCCCCCCCCCCGGGGACCCCCATGGTGGGGGGGGTTATTGGAGGGGATCCGGGGGGGGGCACAGCCGGACCCCCCCCAGGGACTCCCATGGTGGGGGGGGGGTTCACTATAGGGTCTCCCCTTGGGGAGCTCAGCAGCCCCCTCCCTCCCGACACGGCCACAAGGGGGCGGGGCCTTGGGTTTGTGGGCGGGGCTAAAGCGAGTGGGTGGGGCTAAGCGCCCGGCCGGGTGGGGGGCCCCGCTCCGGGGTGCAGGAGGGTCTGGCGGATGTGGGCGGGGACAAGGCGTGTGGGCGGGGCCGGAGTGCCGGCGGGGGTGTGTGGGCGGGGCTCCGGGACGGAGGGATCTGGAGGGTGTGGGCGGGGCGGAGCTAGGGTAGGGGGCTCGTGGGCGGGGCCTCCGGGGAGAGACGGGGGGTCTGGCATGTGTGGGCGGGGCTTGATCGGGGTGGGGGATTAGGGGCGGGGCTTGGGGCAGTGGCGGGGCCAGCGCCCCGGAGGAGGCCCGTGGGCCGCGGGGGATGCCGGGAAGCCCCGCGGTTGCGGCGCTGGGGGGAGAGGTGGGGGTCCGGCGGGGCGCGGGAGATGTCAGGAGGCCCCGGGGGATGTCGGGAGGCCCCAGGGGATGCCGGGAAGCCCCGGGAGGCCCCGGGGGGCCGCGGTGCCCCTCACCACTCCTGGCAGAAGCGGATCCCCACGAAGCCCGGCTCGTACGTCCCGTCCGACTCCATGACAAACCGCTCCGGAAGCCGCCGCCGCCACGAGGGGGCGGGGCCTGGCGCAGGCGCGCGGCGGCGCCCAGCTACGGCGCGCCCGCGGAGACAAAAGAGGGCGGGAGCGCGGCCGCTCCCTGCCGGCTATAACGGGGACTGGGAAGAACGAGGAGGGACCGAGGCGGGGGTCCAGACGTCCGGGCATCCATTCTGCCTCCCCCTCCCCCATCGTCTACAGAGGACCCAGGCGTCCGGGCGGTTCCACCCGACCCAGCCCTCTCACCCTGTGTCAGGAGGGCCCAGGAGTCCGGGTACCCCCCACCCCATGTATGAGGGGACCCAGGCATCCGGGCACCCCTCCCCCCCATCTGACCACTCTTCCCCATGCGTAGAGGACCCAGGCGCCGAGGAACACCCTCCCCTCAACTGACCCCAAGGCCCTCTCGGACGCCTGGGCCCTCGGATGCCTGGGTCCCGGGCGTGCATGTGTGTCATCCCTCACCCGTGCAGATGTGCCACCCCCGTGCACTGCACGTGTGCAACCCCAGTGCAGGTGTGCCACCCCTGTGCACATGTGCCACCCCCGGTGCATTGCACGCGTGCCACTCCCGTGCAGCTGTGCCACCCTTGTGCATTGCATCTGTGCATCCCCCGTTGCAGATGTGCCCCTGTGCATTGCACGTGTGTAACCGCCGTGCAAATGCGCCACTCCCGTGCATTGTACATCTGCGCACCCCCCCCCCGCGCCCGCGCGTGCGCCCGCCCTGAGCGCCCCCGCGCGCAGCCCTGCCCTCACCCGCGCTCCCGCCCTCACCTTCAGCCCTCCGCACCCCCCTTCCATCGCGCGCCGCTATTGGCCGCGCCGCCAGGAAGCTCTCTCCCCATTGGCCGAGCGCCCGGGCCGGGCTGCGCGGAGGGCGGGGCGGGAGGCGCCCGATTGGCGGGAGGCGGCGGGCGGCGATTGGCCGGGCGCGCGCGGGGGGCGGGCCGAAGGTTCCAGAAGGAGCGGGCGGCGGCGGCGGCGCGGCCGCACCATGAATACGGCGGCGGCGGCGGCCGGGCCGGGCCCGGCAGCGGCGGCGCCTGTGGTGGTGGCGACCGCTTCCGCCGTCTCGGTGGCGGTGAGCAGCAGCCTCAACGCCTTCCGCGCCCACAAGCGCTACAGCCGCGGCCTCACCATCGCCGAGTTCAAGGTACCGGCCGCGGGCCCCTCCCCCCGCACCGGGGGGCCGTACCCGCCCCCGCCCCCCCGCGTCTCGCCCCGCCCCGCCCCCCGCGCCCCGAGTCCCGCCCCCCTCCCCGACTGGGACCGGCCACGCCCCTCCGGGGCCACGCCCACCCCCCGCCGGGCCAGGCCACGCCCCCCTCCGGGCTGCACCGGGACCGGCCCGGACCGGATCCCCCCGGCCGGCACCGGACCAGACTGATCCCCCTGACTGGCACCGCCCTGGACCGGACCGGGCCGGATCCCCTTTCCCAGTCCCGGATAGGGCAGGACCCGGACCGGGCCGGATCCCCTTTCCCAGACCCGGATAGGGCAGGACCGGACCGGGCCGGATCCCCTTTCCCAGACCCGGATAGGGCAGGACCCGAACCGGGCTGGATCCCCTTTCCCAGACCTGGATAGGGCAGGACCGGACCGGGCTGGATCCCCTTTCCCAGACCCGGATAGGGCAGGACCAGGCAGGCTGGATCCCCTTTCCCAGGCCCGGATAGGCAGGACAGGACCGGGCTGGATCCCCTTTCCCAGACCCGGATGGGGCAGGACCGGACCGGGCTGGATCCCCTTTCCCAGACCCGGATAGGGCAGGACCGGACCGGGCTGGATCCCCTTTCCCAGACCCGGATAGGGCAGGACCGAACCGGGCTGGATCCCTTTCCCAGACCCGGATAGGGCAGGACCGAACCGGGCTGGATCCCCTTTCCCAGACCTGGATAGGGCAGGACCGGACCGGGCTGGATCCCCTTTCCCAGACCCGGATAGGGCAGGACCAGGCCAGGCTGGATCCCCTTTCCCAGGCCCCGGATAGGGCAGGACAGGACCGGGCTGGATCCCCTTTCCCAGACCCGGATGGGGCAGGACCGGGCCGGACTGGATCCCCCCCCACCTAGAACAGGCTCAATCCCCTCATACCACCCCGATCCGCCCCAATCCCCCCTGCGGGACCAGCCGGGATCCATCCCTCACCCCAGCAGCCGCCTGCCCCCCCCTCCCAGTGGCTCCCAGTGGCTCCCAGTGACGCCCCGTCCCGCTCCCGCAGTGCAAGCTGGAGCTGGTGGTGGGCAGCCCGGCCTCCTGCATGGACCTGGAGCTGTACAGCGCCGACGAGCGGCTCCTGGGGCGCCTCGACCGCGACGAGGCCCTGCTCGGCTCCTACCCCGTCGACGACGGCTGCCGCGTGCACGTGCGTGACGCCGGAAGCGCCCGGAAGCGCCGCGAAAAGGGGCCCGGGAGGCTGCCGGGAAAGACAGGCGGCCCGCGGCGGGGTGGGGGGGGTGATTCGGCCGCTCCTGTCCCGAAACGGGTTTCCAAACGGCCACCGGATCCGCGCTCCCGGTGGCGCTGATTTGGCCATTCCTGTCCCGAAACGGGTTTCCAAACGGCCGCCGGATCCGTATTCCTGGCAGTGCCCGATTTAGCTGATCCGGCCCCGAAACGGGTTTCCAAACGGCTGCCGGATCCGCACTCCCGGCGGCGCCTGTTTATGAGCCCAGTTTGGGGCTGGATCAGCTAAATCAGGTGCTGCCGGGAATGTGGATCCAGCTGCCGTTTTGGAGCCCTTTTGGAACCGGAGCGGCTGAAACGGCAGCCGGATCTTATTCCTGGCAGTGCCCGATTTGGCAGATCCGGCCCCAAAACGGGTTTCCAAACGGCCGCCGGATCTGCGTTCCCGGCGGCGCCCGATTCGGCTGCTCCTGTCCTAAAACGGCCGCCGGATCCGCGCTCCCGGTGGTGCCCAATTTGGCCGCTCCTGTCCCAAAACAGCCGCCGGATCCACGCTCCTGGCAGCGCCCGATTTGGCTGCTCCTGTCCCAAAACGGCCCGCGGGATCCGTGCTCCCGGCAAGGCCCGATTCGGCTGCTCCTGTCCCAAAACAGGTTTCCAAACGGCCGCCGGATCCACGCTCCCAGTGGCACCCGATTTGGCCGCTCCTGTCCCAAAACGGCCGCCGGATCCGCGCTCCCGGCGGCGCCCGTTTATGAGCCCATTTTGGGGCCGGATCGGCTAAATCAGGTGCTGCCGGGAACGTGGATCCGGCTGCCGTTTCGGAGCCCTTTTTGGAACCGGAGCGGCTGAAACGGCAGCCGGATCCGTATTCCTGGCAGCACCCAATTTGGTCACTCCTGTCCCAAAATGGGTTTCCAAATGGCTGCCAGATCTGCGCTCCCGGCAGTGCCTGATTTAGCCAATCCGGCCCCAAAACAGGCTCCCAAACGGGCGCTGCTGGCAGTGCAGATCCAGCTGCCATTTCGGATCCCTTTTTGGGGCCGGAGCAGCTGAAACAGCCGCCGGATCCGCATTCCCGGCGGCACCCAGATTGGCTGCTCCCGTCCTGAAATGGGTTTCCGAATGGCCGCCGGCTCCGCGCGCTCCCACCTAACGCCCGATTCAGCAGCCAGCCGGGGTGGGGCCGAAGCCGGAGCGATCGGAAGCTTCTCCGGGGGGGTCGCTCCGGCTTCTCCGGCGTCTCCGTCGCGATCCGGCCCGCTCTCCCGCAGGTGATCGACCGCAGCGGCGCCCGCCTGGGCCAGTTCGAGGACGTGTCGCAGGTGCCCAAGTACGAGATGCCCGAGAGGCGAGTACGACAAGCGGCCAGGTACCGCGCGACAACACCCCGTTCCCCCCAACACCCCCCAACCCCCGCGGTGACGGTGACACCAGTGACGGTGTCCCCGTTTCCCGCAGAATCCCTGCGCTCCTTCCTGCAGCGGCGGCAGCTGGGCCGCTACGCCGAGGCGGAGGACCGCCGGCGGCGGCGGTGCGACGGTGACGGTGACGGTGACGAGCGGGCGCTGGCCGCCCGCATCCCCCTGGGCTCCGCTGCCGCGTGCGGGTGCCGGGGCAGCCGGCCAAGCGCGGCACCGTCATGTACGTCGGTGAGTGGCTTCCCGCTTTCTCCCTACGGATGAGCCGGAAGCTTCCCAGCGCCGCTCTGTTCCCATTCCGTTCCTTTTTTTTTCCCGCAGGGCCGACGGATTTCAAGCCGGGCATTTGGTCGGCGTGCGCTACGACGAGCCGCTCGGCAAGCACGACGGCAGGTAGGCCGGGCGCCGGCTCCGGGTTTTCCCGCCGGCACCCTTCCCGCTCGGATTGGGGAACAGGGATAGGGGGGTCAGAGACCTTCAGGCTCTTCCCAGTCTGATTGGGGATGGAGCACGGGGCCTCCGGAGCCCCCTGGGTCCTTCCCGTTTGGATCGTGGATGGAGGACGGGGCCTCCAGAGCCCCCCGGGCCCTTCCCGCTTGGATTGGGGATGGAGCATGGGGCCTCCGGAGCCCCCGGGCCCTTCCCACTCGGAGCGGGGATGGAGCACAGGGCTTCTGGAGCCCCTGGGCTCTTCCCACTCGGCTCAGGGATGGAGGACGGGGCCTCCGGAGCCCCCCCGGGCCATTCCCACTTGGATCAGGGATGGAGCATGGCAACCTCCGGAGCCCCCTGGGCCCTTTCCACTTGGATTGGGGATGGAGCATGGGGCTTCTGGAGCCCCCCTGGCTCTTCCCGCTCGGATCAGGGACGGAGCATGGGGCCTCCGAAGCCCCCTGGGTCCTTCCTGCTTGGATCATGGATGGAGCACAAGGCCTCCAGAGCCCCCTGGGCCCTTCCCGCTCAGATTGGGGATGGAGGACGGGGCCTCTGGAGCCCCTTGGGCCCTTCCCACTTGGAGCGGGGATGGAGCACGGCACCTCTGGAGCCCCCCGGGCTCTTCCCACTTGGATCCGGGATGGAGCACGGGGCCTTCCGGAGCCCCCCAGGCCCTTCCCGCTCAGATTGGGGACGGAGGTGGATGAGGCTTCTGGAGCCCCCCGGGTCCTTCCCGCTTGGATCGGCGAGCACTCCCGGTGCTTCCGGAGCCTCTTTCCCGCTATCCGGCGCTACCGCGGGGCTTTTCCGCAGCGTCAACGGCCGGAAGTACTTCGAGTGCCAGCCCAAGTACGGCGCCTTCGTCAAGCCGCCCAGCGTCACCGTGGGCGACTTCCCCGAGGAAGACGACGGCCTGGAGGACGAGATGTGATCCGTGGCCGGCGCTCCGGCGTTCCGGCGCTCCGGCGTTCCGACGCCCGCTCCGAGAGGGACGCTCACCGTCACCGCGGTGCTTTTTGTTTTTTGTTTCTTTCCTTTTTTTGTGTGTGTGGAAAAGGCCCTTTTTCTCCTTCTTTCCGCTCCGGGCCGAGCGGAGCCGCTCCGGATTGCCGCCATCTCCCGAATCCCAGGGGATGCGGCCGGCCCGGCTCATCCCAACGATGCCGGCGGCTCTGTTCCCGCATACGGAGCCTCCTCGGCACCCAGCGACCGCTCTGCCCCATCCCGGTGCTTTTTACCCCGTTTCCGTGCCGCTTCCTTTGTTTTTTTGTTGTTCATCCCGTCGCTCCGAGCGCTGCTCCGGCCGGATTTCTCCGCTCGGCGCCTCCCTCCCGCCCGTCCCCTGCCGCTTTTGGGGACGAAAAGGGGGGTTTTGGGCTCCCCCTAAGTTATTGTCTGCTCCGTGCCGCCGCCGCCGCGTCCGCTCTCCCGCGCCAATAAAGCCCCCGAGGGTGAAGCCGAGGCCTTGGGCGCCGCCGGGACCGGGGGGGAACCGGGGGGGGGGGGGAACCGGGGGGGGCGACCGGGAGGGGCGACCGGGAGGCGCCGGCGCTGCCTCGTGGCTCCGCTCCGCCCCCACGTGGCGCCTGCGGGAGGGGGGGGCGGGGCTCCCCTGCCACGCCCCCTCAGCGCGCCGCAGCCAATAGGCGGTCGTGTCGCTGAGGGGGGTGTGTCCGAGGGGCGGGGCCGGACGTGGCGGCGGCGGCGCGGCGGGAAGGAGGCGGGCGAGCGGGGCCGCGGAGACCCGGTAATAACGGGGGGGGGGGGGGGGGGGGGGAAATAGCGACCCCCAACGCGACCCTACAGCGACACCCACCTCGGGGAGAGACCCTGCAGTAACGACCCCCAAACGCCCCCCCCACACACACACACACAACACCCACCCCGGGGCTGTCACCCTACAACAACACCCCCCCCCAATGCCCCCCTACAATAACACCCCCCCGTGGAGACACCGTGCAATAACAACCCCCCAATGCCCCCCTACAACAACACCCCCCTGGGGCTGTGACCCTACAACCACCACCCCCAACCACCCCCCCTACAACAACCCCCCCCCGGGGCTGTGACCCTACAACCCCAAAACACCCCCCTACAATAACAACCCCGGGTCTGTGACCCTACAACAACACCCCCCCCCCGGGGAGACACCCTGCAATAACAACCCCTAAATGCCCCCCTACAACAACACCCACCCGGAGCCCTGACCCTACAACAAGCCCCAAACGTGACCCTACAACAACCACCCCCCGGGGCCACGACCCTGCAACAACCCCCAAACACCCCCCTACAACAACACCCTCAGGGCCACAACCCTACAACAGCCCCCCGGGGCTGCAACCCTACAACAACCCCCCAATGCCCCCCTACAACAACGCCCAGGGGGAGACCCTACAATAACAACCCCCCAATGCCCCCCTATAATAACAACCCCAGGGCTGCAACCCTCCAACAACACCCCCCCCCCGAGGAGACACCCTGCAATAACACCCCCTAAATGCCTCCCTACAACAACACCCCACCAAGGGCTGCAACCCTACAACCACCCCCAAACACCCCCCTCCAACAACACCCCCCTAGGGCCGCGACCCTCCAACACCACCCCCCTTAACCCCCCCCTCCAACAACCACCCCCAAATGTCACCCTACAACAACACCCCCCCCCCAGGACCGCGACCCTACAACAACAAGGGGAGCACCACAGCCAACCCCCCCCAAACACCCCTCGTTACCCCGCGCAATTAACCCCCGGGGGCTAATTTTTCCTGCTCCACCCCCCCCGCAACAGCCATCGGGGCCGGATTCGTTCCCCCGCCTTCTCCGATTCCCGGAACGCCGTTCCCGCTCCCGCCATGGCGACTGGCAACCGGCTGCCGAAACAGGTGCTGAGCCTCTACCGGCAACTGCTGCGGGCCAGCAAGGACAAGCCGGGCTTCGCGGGGTGCATCCGGGAGGAATTCCGCCGGAACGCCGGCATCCCGCCCCGCGACGCCCTGCGCATCGAGTTCCTGCTGCGCCGCGGCCGGAGGCAGCTGGAACAGCTCCGCGCCGCCACCACCAAGCGCCTGGGCGCCTTCGGCTCCGCGCCGGAATAACAGCCGGAAAATCCCCATCCGATGCGTCCGCTCCGGCTCTGAGGCGATCGTCTTCTCCCAGCTTTTTTGGGGGGGAAAACAACACTAAAGGGGACGTTCAGGAGATGGTTTTTCCACATGGCTCCTCTTAAAAATTCCGGTGGTTGCCGGAAGTGGGATTTGCTCGTTCTTACCAGCGGATATAAATCCAGTTTGGGGCATTTTGGGTTTTTTTTTTTCCCTCTCCCATTTCCCTCCCACACCCTGTGGTGAAAACCGGCTCCGGAGACTGACACAAAACTAGGAGAGAACAGGAAGGCGGCAGCTCCGGGATGCTATTTTCCGCACGGGAATGCGGGCAAAAAGGAGAGAATCGGTATCCTTTGAACAGCCTCGCAGCTTTTCTTTATGCTTTTTTTTTGCCAAAACGCTTGGAAAATCGGTTCTTCCCCCGGCTAACGTGCTCTTCCGATGCGCAAGTTCGATGCCTGCCACAAGGCGCTGAACTGCACCTACGGGTTTTACGGTAATGCTGGCGGTGCCGTCAGTAGGTTTCAGGGTTAACAGCACGCAGCGGTCATCGGTACTCGTTTCTCGGCCGCTTCGGCTCAGGCTGCCGGCGGGTCCATCGGAGGGCGTCTCCGAGGACAGGCCAGCCCGGGAAGAGCGGGAAGGAGCCGGGAGCGGTATTGGCGGCTGTTTCCCCTCGTTTTGGGGGCAAAGCAGGCTTTTTTGGGGCTGTGGAGGCCGCGGGTACAGGCGCGAGGGGCGGCTGTACGTACCGCGTTACGCAGGCGGCCGGGATTGGGGGTTGCGCCGCGGCGACGGTCTCGCCTGAGCGAAGGAGCCGCTCCCCGATGTAAATACCCCTTTGTGCCCCCCCAAATACCCCTTCGTGCCCCCTCACCTGCCCCTTCCTGCCCCCCTCGCCTCAAATACCCCCTTGTGCCCCCCCCAAATACCCCTTCCCGCCCCCCCACCTGCTCCCCCCCCGCCTCAAATACCCCTTCGTGCCCCCCCTCGCCTCACTTGCCCCCCATCTGCCCCCCCCCCCCCCAGCCCACCGGTGCCGCCCCGGGGACCCCGGCCCGGCCCCGCCGCGCTGAGGGGAGCCGCCTCCCGCCAACGGCCGCGCGCGCGCGCGCACCCCCCCCTTCCCGGCGTGCCCCGCGCCCCGCCGTCAGCCAATGGCGAGGCGGCGCCGCGCTCCTTCCGCCTCTGTGGGCGGGGGAGAGAGGCGGTGCCTCGGGGGGTTGACAGCCGGCGCGGCCAATCGGTGGAGCTCCCCCCGCGCGGTGGGCGGGGCGGCGCTGACGGACAGGCCCAGTCGCCTATGGGCTCCGCCACCTGCGCTCGCTCGGAGGCGGGGCGCGGCAGAGTGGCGGCGGCAGCGACCAATGGGAGCGCGGCGGCACCTCCCCTCCCCGCCGCGGCGCGGGGCCGGGGCCGCAGAGGCGGCCATGGCCTGGTGGGGCCGCGCCGTGGGGCGGGCGGCGGCGGGGCTGCTGCGGGGCGCGGCGGGGCAGCGGCCCGGCCGGGGGCCTCGCTACAGCCTGGGGCGCGGCTCGGCCCCGCCGCCGCCCGCCGCCACCGAGCTGGAGAAGGCGGACGCCTGGCTGCTGCGCAAGGCGCATGAGGGCGGTGCGTGCGGCCGGGGGGCGGTGCCGGCGGGGCGAGGGGGCGGGGCCGGCGACGCGGAGGCACGGGGAAGGGGCGGGGCTCGCGGCCCCGGGGGCGGGGCCGGCACGGCGCGGGCGCGGGGCTGGCGATGCGGGGACAAGCAGGGCAGGGGGCGGGGCCGTCGGCGCGAGGGGGCGGAGCCGGCGATGCGGGGACAAGGGGGGGGGCAGGGAGCGGGGTGAAGGCAAAGGACGCGGGGGCGGGGCCGGCAGAGCGAGGGGGCGGGTCCCGAGGCCCGGGGGCGGGTCCGGCAGAGCTCAGGGGCGGGGCAAAGGGCCTGGGGGGCGCGGGGAGAGGGCCCGGGGGGTGGGAGCTTGTGGTCTCGGGGGGGGGTGAGGGGGCGGGGCTAGGGGCGTATGGGCGGGGCTTTTCCGCATCGGGGGTCAGGGCTGGCAGGCCTGAGGAGCAAAGCCGGCCTGGGGGCGGGGTGAGGGAGCTAGGGGGCGGGGCAGAGCGCGGGGGCGGGGCACCTGGGGGGTCACCAAAGGGCTTGGGGGGGCAACCCCCCCCTTAATTCCCCACTTTGGGGCCCCCCCCCCCAATCCAGGTTTCCTCTCCTGGTTCCGCAACGGCCTCCTGGCCACCGGCATCGGCGTCATCGCCTACGTCCAGAGCGACACCGGCCGCGACGCCGCCTACGGTGAGACCCGAACCCCCCCGAGGCCCCCCCAAAACTGCCCCCCACCCCCCTAAATCCCCCCCAAACCTGCTAAGCACCAAAGAGCCCCCGACCCCCCCCCAAAACCTGCCGAATCCCCCCAAATTCCCCCCAAAAGACCCCAATTCCCCCCCAACCCCCCAAACCTTCCCACGCCCCCTCGACCCCCCCTCGACCCCCCCAAACCCTCATCGCCCCTTCAAAGCCACCAATATCCCCCCAGACCCCCCCAAAATCCCCCAACCCCCCCCAAAACCTCAACCCTCCCCTCAACCCCCCCAAAACCCCCCAACTCCCCCCAAACTCCTCCAACTCCCCCTAAAGCCCCCCCAGCACCCCAAAACCCTTCAAACGCCTCAGCACCCCCCCCGACCCCCCTTGAGGGCTGAGCCTGGCCCCGCCACCATTTTGTGCCACCCTTTTTGCCCCCCACCGCCATTTTGTGCCACCATCTTGCCCCCGCCGCCATTTGCTGCTGCTGTGTTGTCCCCCGCCGCCATTTTGTGCCACGATGTCACCCTGCCGCCATTTTGCGTCGCTGTTTCGCCCCCCGCTGCCATTTTGTGTTGCTATTTCTCCCCCGCCGCCATTTTGCCCCGTGCTGCCGTTTTGCCCCACCATTTTGCCCCACGGTGCCATTTGGCGCCACCATTTCGCCCCCTGCCACCATTTTGTGCCACCATTTCCTCCTCCACCGCCATTTTGTGCCCTCGTTTCACCCCTTGCCACCATTTTGTGCCCTCGTTTCGCCCCTTGCCGCCATTTTGTGCCCTCGTTTCGCCCCTTGCCACCATTTTGTGCCTTCGTTTCGCCCCCTGCCACCATTTTGCACCACCGTTTCACCCCGGCTGCCATTTTGTGCCCTCGTTTCGCCCCCTGCCACCATTTTGCACCACCGTTTCGCCCCTGCCGCCATTTTGTGCCCTTGTTTCGCCCCTTGCCACCATTTTGTGCCACCATTTCACCCCCTGCTGCCGTTTTGCGCTACCATTTCGCCCCGGCTGCCATTTTGTGCACTCATCTCGCCCCCCGCCACCATTTTGCACCACCGTTTCTCCCCGGCTGCCATTTTGTGCCCTCATTTTGCCCCCCGCCGCCATTTTGTGCCCTTGTTTCACCCTTTGCCACCATTTTGCACCACCGTTTCGCCCCGGCTGCCATTTTGTGCCCTCATCTCACCCGCCGCCGCCATTTTGCGCCGCCGCCGCCGTTGCCGTTGCGCCGCTGACGGCGCGGTGCCGCCGCCGCTCCCTTGGTCCCCGCCGCAGGCTTCTTCCTCCTGGGGGGCGCCTGCGTGGCGCAGGGCAGCGCCTCGTCGCTGCTGAGCCTGCTGCGGCTGCGGCGCGCCATGATGCTGCCGGCGGCGGCGGCGGCGGCCCGGGCGCTGGCGTTGGCGCTGCCGGCGCTGCTCTGGCTCTGCGCCCTCTCGCTCTACGTGGGCCGCCTCGAGGTGGAGCTCGTCACCGACGAGCGGCCCGACGGCCGCCCCGGCCAGTGACCGCCACCGCCGCCGCCACGCTGCCGCCACGATGACGCCGCCGCCGATGCCAACGCCGTCTCGCCCAGGTGGGTCGCGCCGCTGCTGCCGTGAACGCCGCGGTTTTTTTGCAAACGCCGCGGTTTTTGCAAACGATACCGGTTTTGCAAACGCCCGGATTTTTGCAAACAGTGCGGTTTTTGCAAACGCCATTTTTCAAACGATACCGGTTTTGCAAACGCCACGGTTTTTGCAAACGACGCAGGTTTTGCAAACGCTGCCGTTTTTGCAAATGCCATTTTTGCAAACGGCACAGTTTCTGCAATCGCCATTTTTGCAAATGCCGCAGATTTTGCAAACACCCTGATTTTTGCAAACAACGTGGCTTTTACAAACGCCATTTTTGCAAACGCCACGGTTTTTGCAAACGATGCAGTTTCTGCAATTGCCAGTTTTGCAAACGACGCAGTTTCTGCAATCGCCGTTTTTGCAAACGACGCGGGTTTTGCAAACGGCGCCTTTTTGCAAACGGCCCCATCTTGCAACAGCTGCGTTTTGTGGCCGCCACGTTCCTCGCAAAGGCCGCGTTTCTGCCAATGCCGCCACTTTGCGAAAGCGGCAGTTTTACGACCGCCGTGTTTTTGCAAAAGCTGCTTTTTGCAAGCACCAAGTTTTTGCAAATGCCGCGTTTTTTGCAAACACCGAGTTTTTTGCAAACGCCAAGTTTTTGCAAAAGCCACATTTTGCAAAGGCCATTTTTTTTTTTTTGCAAAAAGCTGCATTTTGTGATGGCTGAGTTTTTGCAAACGCCACATTTTATGAACACTGTCTTTTGCAAACGCCACGTTTTTGCAAACGCCATGTTTTTTGCAAATGCCACATTTTTGCAAAAGCTGCATTTTTGCAAACGCCACTTTTTTGCAAACACCGCATTTTTTGCGAACACTGCGTTTTTGGAATGCTGAATTTCGCGAACACCGCTTTTTTTTTTTTGCAAACGCCGCATTTTTTGCAAACACCACATTTTTGAAAGCTCCATTTCCGGGTTTTTTTCTTCCAAAAAAAAAAAAAAAAAAGCAGGTTTGGGCTATCCCGGATGCATCGCAGCTGCACGTTCCGACTCTTGCTCCAGCCAGGGGGAAAAAATTCCGCATTTGCAACCCGGAAAAAAGAAAAACAAAAAAATGGAAAAAAAACCCCCCCGAAACCGGAGTCCCGTATTCGAGTCTCGCCAGCGGCTCTGGACACCGGCAGGACTTTTCCAGCCGGAGATGAGCCACCGCCGCCGCCCGGGAGCTTCCGACCCTTCCGCGATGGATATTCCCCCTTCGCTGCCAGCTGGGAAGGAGCTTCCGGGAGCGAGAAGCTGCCGTGGGGGTTTTTTGGGGTGAAAACGCCCCAGTTTGGGGGCGGGAACGACGCCCCTTAAAGCTTCGCCGGCTCCGCGAAATAAATGTGTCGGGGAAAAACCCCTGTTTGGCCCCGTTTGTGGAGGGTTCCCCCCCCCCCCCCCCCCCAACCTGAGGGGGTCCCGGGGGGGCTCTGGGGTCGGGGGGGGGGGGGGTGGACGTCACCATTTGGGGGACGTTCAGGGCTGCGTCGTGTTAAGGGGGGACCCTGGGGGCCAGACAGCCCTGTTAGGGGGGACATTTGGGGGGTCCAGACCCCCTTAGCGAGAACATTTTGGGGGTTCGGACCCCTTTAGCAAGAACATTTTGGGTCTTGACCCCTTAGTGAGAACATTTTGGGGGTCCAGACCCCATTAATAGGAACATTTTGGGTCCAGACCCCCTTAGTGAGAACATTTTGGGTCCAGGCCCCATTAGTAGGAACATTTTGGGTCCAGACCCCATTAGTAGGAACATTGTGGGGGTCCAGACCCCTTTAGTGAGAACATTTTGGGGTCCAGACCCCATTAGTGAGAACATTTTGGGTCCAGACCCCCTTAGTGAGAACATTTTGGGGTCCAGACCCCATTAGTAGGAACATTTTGGGGGTCCAGACCCCCTTAGCGAGAACATTTTGGGTCCAGACCCCATTAGTAGAAACATTTGGGGGTCCGGACCCCCTTAGTAGGAACATTTGGGGGTCCAGACCCCCTTAGCGAGAACATTTTGGGGGTCCAGACCCCATTAGTAGGAACATTTTGGGTCCAGACCCCTTTAGTGAGAACATTTTGGGTCCAGCCCCCATTAGTAGGAACATTTTGGGGGTCCAGACCCCCTTAGTGAGAACATTTGGATCCAGACCCCATTATTTAGTGAGAACTTTTTGGGTCCAGACCCCCTTAGCGAGAACATTTTGGGTCCAGACCCCATTAGTAGGAACATTTTGGGGGTCCAGACCCCATTAGTGAGAACATTTTGGGGGTCCAGACCCCCTTAGCGAGAACATTTTGGGTCCAGACCCCCTTAGTGAGAACATTTTGGGTCCAGACCCCATTAGTGGGAACATTTTGGGCATCCAGACCCCATTAGTGAGAACATTTGGGGGTCCAGACCCCATTAGTGGGAACATTTTGGGCATCCAGACCCCATTAGTAGGAACATTTTGGGGGTCCAGACCCCATTAGTAGGAACATTTTGGGGTTCAGACCCCATTAGTAGGAACATTTTGGATCCAGACCCCTTTAGCAAGAACATTTTGGGTCCAGACCCCCTTAGTGAGAACATTTTGGGGGTCCAGACTCCATTATTTAGTGAGAACATTTTGGGGGTCCAGACCTCCTTAGCGAGAACATTTTGGGGGTCCAGACCCCATTAGTAGGAACATTTTGGGTCCAGACCCCCTTAGTGAGAACATTTTGGGCATCCAGATCCCATTAATAGGAACATTTTGGGTCCAGACCCCCTTAGTGAGAACATTTTGGGTCCAGACCCCCTTAGCGAGAACATTTGGGGGGTCCAGACCCCATTAGTAGGAACATTTTGGGTCCAGACCCCCTTAGTGAGAACATTTTGGGCATCCAGATCCCATTAATAGGAACATTTTGGGTCCAGACCCTATTAGTGAGAACATTTTGGGTCCAGACCCCCTTAGCGAGAACATTTGGGGGGGTCCAGACCCCATTAGTAGGAACATTTTGGGTCCAGACCCCCTTAGCGAGAACATTTTGGGGGTCCAGACCCCATTAGTAGGAACATTTTGGGTCCAGACCCCCTTAGCGAGAACATTTTGGGGGTCCAGACCCCATTAGTAGGAACATTTTGGGGGTCCAGACTCTCTTAGCGAGAACATTTTGGGGGTCCAGACCCCCTTAGTAGGAACATTTTGGGTCCAGACCCCCTTAGTGAGAACATTTTGGGTCCAGGCCCCCTTAGCGAGAACATTTTGGGGTCCAGACCCCATTAGTGAGAACATTTTGGGTCCAGACCCCCTTAGTGACAACATTTTGGGGGTCCAGACCCCCTTAGTAGGAACATTTTGGGTCCAGACCCCCTTAGTGAGAACATTTTGGGTCCAGACCCCATTAGTAGGAACTTTTTGGGGGTCCAGACCCCATTAGTGAGAACATTTGGGGGTCCAGACCCCATTAGTGGGAACATTTTGGGCATCCAGACCCTATTAGTAGGAACATTTTGGGGTCCAGACCCCCTTAGTAGGAACATTTTGGGTCCAGACCCCATTAGTAGGAACATTTTGGGTCCAGACCCCCTTAGTGAGAACATTTTGGGTCCAGACGCCCTTAGGGAGAACATTTTGGGGGTCCAGATCCCCTTAGTGAGAACATTTTGGGGTTCAGACCCCATTAGTAGGAACATTTTGGATCCAGACCCCTTTAGCAAGAACATTTTGGGTCCAGACCCCCTTAGTGAGAACATTTTGGGGTTCAGACCCCTTTAGCGAGAACATTTTGGGTCCAGACCCCATTATTTAGTGAGAACATTTTGGGGGTCCAGACCTCCTTAGCGAGAACATTTTGGGGGTCCAGACCCCCTTAGTAGGAACATTTTGGGTCCAGACCCCCTTAGTGAGAACATTTTGGGCATCCAGACCCCATTAATAGGAACATTTTGGGGGTCCAGACCCCATTATTTAGTGAGAACATTTGGATCCAGACTCCCTTAGTGAGAACATTTTGGGGGTCCAGACCCCATTAGTAGGAACATTTTGGGGGTCCAGACTCCCTTAGTGAGAACATTTGGGTCCAGACCCCCTTAGTGAGAACATTTTGGGGGTCCAGACCCCCATTAGTAGGAACATTTGGGGGTCCAGACCCCATTATTTAGTGAGAACATTTGGGTCCAGACCCCCTTAGTGAGAACATTTTGGGGTTCAGACCCCCTTAGTGAGAACATTTGGATCCAGACCCCATTATTTAGTGAGAACATTTTGGGTCCAGACCTCCTTAGCGAGAACATTTTGGGGTCCAGACCCCATTAGTAGGAACATTTTGGGGGTCCAGATCCCCTTAGTGACAACACTTTGGGGGTCCAGGCCCCATTAATAGGAACATTTTGGGGTCCAGACCCCTTTAGCGAGAACATTTTGGGGGTCCCGACCCCCTTCGCAGCAAGCCCTGGGGCCCACCCCTCCCCGCTCCCCCCTCGGGGCACCTCCTCCTCCTTTTTTTTTTATAATACCTGTTTTTTACAAGATCGATTTATTAACTATGGTACATATCACGTAAGGCCTTGCAGTTTTTACACCATTCCCATCGAGACAATTACAATACTCCGTAGCAAATACATGATTTCTGGGTGTAGTGTGGGTGGGCGGGGGGGGTTTTTTTTTTTTTTCCTTTTTTCCCCGCTTTTTTTTCCCTCTCCTCTTTTCTCGGGGCCCCCCCCCCCCCGCTGCGCGCGCGTTCCCCCTTTTTCCATGCGCCGAAGCGCGTGGGCCCCGGCCGATCCCCCCGTAGTGTTAAAAAACGTCCGTAAAAGAAGCGTAAAAGGAGGGGGGGCGGGCGGGGAGGGGAACCAAAGTCTATCGCCGAGGACTAAAGGCTGCAGCGCGTTAGGCCCCTAAAATACAAAGATCCGTTAAGTTTTCTCCCGGTTTTTTTTACAGAAACGTGGCGCTTTTTTCCCCCAAAAACACCCCCCTTCCGCACCGAGCGCCGTTTTAACAGCCCCGAAACACCCGGTTACCGGAGAAAAGGCGCCGGGAGGAGGGAGAACGGGGCGAAATTCGGCTTTTTTTTTTCTTTCCCCCGGCTCCTCGCTGAGGTGCGGCGGCGGCTTCCAGCTTTCCCGGTTTTCCGCGTCTCCGGGAGGGGGAAAAGCGAAGCTTTGCGTTTCCACAGTAAGCTTAGGTTGCCAGGCGGCAGCCGCGGCTCCGTTCTTCCGGTTGTATTCCAGGTTTTTCCCCGTAAAAACGCAAATAGAAATGAAAATGAAGGGGGGGGGGGGGGTTAAACCTAGCGGTTAAACCCAGGGAGGGAGGAAAAATGAAAAAATATTCCCAAAAATGGGGCGTTCCGGGGCCGGCAGCGGCGTGGGATCCTTGGAAGCAACGGGGGCAGAAAGGGTGGAACAAAAAAAAGAGGGAAGAATGAAGGAAAAAGGGGGAAAAAGAAGGAAAAAAGAGCCGAGTGCGGCCGGGTGAGGGCCGAGCGGTGGGTTCCCGGGAAAACGGGGTGGGTGGGGAATAAAAAACGCCACCGGAATCAGGGCTTTCCACCAGGTTCGAAGCCGTGGCCGCATCCAAGCCCGGAAAAGGGTTGTTTTCCCTAATTTTTCCCCTCCATGGATGAGACAGGGCCATGGCGCCGGTGGGGGGGAAAAGCGGGGCCGGAGGGTTTGGGGGGGGGGGGTGTTTTTTCCCTCCTCCGGTTTTGAGGGCTCCGCTCCGTCCTCACCCGCTTCCCGCCGGAGCGACTCCGAGGGGTCGGGCCGGGCAGTTGTGTTTTTTTTTTTTCCGGTCGATCCTTTAAAAAACCCCAAAACAAAGCAAACCAACGAAAAAATCCCGTCCGATATTTACAGAAAGGCTCGGTTCGGAAGCGGAAGAGAAAAAAATCCGGCGGGAGATTCCCGGGGGGGTGTTTTTTTCCGCAGTACATAAATAACGCGGCTTACGGAGACGGCAGCCAGCAGCTGCTCCAGCTCCGGCGAAGCGGCGGCGAATCCCGGTTTTAAAGTGCGAAGAGACACAGGAGGGTTTGCGCGGGGAATCGCTCCCCGTCTGCTCCCAGTGGTACCATAAAAAGTCCGGGGGAAAAAAAAAGCACCCGGAGTTGGGAAAAGCTCCGGAGACGGCAGCAAGGAGGGAGGCGAAGGTGGGATCCCCCCCCCTCTGCCGGTTGGTCTCCGCCGAGCAAACGCCGGCCCGGAGCAGCGATCGGTTGCAGCGTTGTTGGAGCTTCCTGGTGCTGTCAGAGCTTCCCGGAGCCGTCGGAGCTTCCCGGAGCCGTCGGAGCATCGCCATCGGAGCGTCGTGGTGCCGTCAGAGCATCGCGGAGCCGTTGGAGCATCGTGGAGCTGTTGGAGCTTTCTGGTGCTGTCAGAGCTTCCCAGAGCTGTTGGAGCATCCCGGAGCCACCCACCATTCCCGAAAACTCCTCGTCCCAGCGCCCCAGCAGCCTTTCCGTAGTGTTTCCCAAGGAAGCCCGACTCCAGCCGCTGAGTCCCGCTGGGTGCCGGCCGCCGCTTTTCCCGATCCTAAGTGCCAAGTTTCTCGGAGAAGGAGGAGGAGGAGGAGGAGGAAGGGACGGGCAGCGCCGCCAGCACCGCCAAGGCGAGCCGGAGCAGCGAAGCCGGAGCCCGCCGCAGTTCATCGCTCGCTTCCGAACCGCCGGAAAACCGGGCGAAGCTTTGGGAACGCTTCCGTTCAGCGCGGCCGGTTTGGGGGGGGGAGGCGCTTTTCCAGTGTCGCTCTTCAAAAAGGGGAAGAAGGGGGGTGGGGGGGAAAGGCCGCCGGCTCCGAGCCGCTACCCAGAGCCGAATCCGGAGCCGCCGTTACACCGGTAGGGAGTCACCGGAGCATCCGGATGGCACGATTCCTCCGGAAGCGCCGCCGCGGGATCACAGCGCCTGCTGCTCGGGAGGCAGCGGGGCCGGCGGCAGCGGGCGGCCCGGCGAGCGCGGCGAGGGCGGCGGGCTGCGCGGCGGCGGCGGCGAGGGCGGCGGCGGCGCCGGTTGCGCGGCGGCGCCGGAAGCTCCGGAAGCTCCGGAAGCGGCGGCAAGGGGCTCGGAAGCGGTTCGGAGCTGGAAGAAGAAGGGGCACTGCTGGACGAAGAGTTCGATGATTGTCTGGTAGGTGCGGGTGGCCGTCAGGGCGTCCATCGTGCTGAAGTCGGGCCGCATCAGCGTGGGCCAGAAGCAGATGGAGAGGTTCTCGCTCGTCATCAGGTTGACGCGGTGGTGTTGGCTCACCCTGCGGCGACGGAGACAACGCGCCGTCACCGGCCGCTCGGAATCTCCCGCTTTTTCCCCTTCCCGAACCGCTCCCGGCGCGGAAACGACCCCCACCACAACGGGAGCTTCGAGGCTCCGCGCGCCCAACGAGAGACGCCAGGGAAACGGCGGTGATGCAGCTCCAGAGCCGCTTCCCCGCTCGGTCATGGCTACGGGGTCGGAGCGGCAGCCGGGACGGCGCCGGAAGCAGCGCATTCCTCTCGCTCCGGCTCCCGCCGAGCCGGGCGGGAAGGAAACCTGTTTTTTTTGAGGTGTTTTTGGGGGGGTTTGGGGGGTTTTTACGTACTTGTTCAAATGGCTGATGACGTATTTGAAGACCTCGTAGTTCTCCTTGGGGAATTTCTTCAGCACTTCCTTCAGCGCGTGGAGTTTCTGCTCCCGGTCGTTGATTTCTGGCAAGAAGGGATTGGGGAAAAACGGGAAAAAAGAAAAAAAAAAAGTTAATCCGCTCGCTTTTTCGGGGTGTTTCGGCAAGATTTGGCGGGTTAAAACCCCCCCCCGGGAGCGACTGTGACGGCTCCGGTGCCGGTTGCTTCTCTCTCCCTTTAGGTGGCACCGAGGGAAGGCGGCGGAGCTGGGAAGGGAATGCCAGTGCCGAACGGCTCCGTTCCCGACTTCCCAGCTTTAGACAACCCCTCCCGAAACATGGAGAGGACGTTTGGAAGACGTTCGGCCGCTCCGGAAGGATTCGGCTCCGCCAGCTCTAAGCTTTCGCTTTGTGGGTGAAGCCGCTCGCGTCCGTTCCCGGCTCTCCCAGCCGGGTGGATGCCAAGAATAAAGCGGCAGGAGGGTTTTTTTCCGGATGGGCTGAATCCTTCCGGAAAAACGCTTGGAAAACTACTCACTGTGGGCTTCCACCAGCTCGAGCTGCATGTTGTAGGGCACCAGGGGCTCGGGCAGCTCGGAGAAGAAGCTCTTCATGGCGCCGGCCACCGTGTTGACGGTAAAGTCCTTCTCGGCCAGGTCGAGCCCGTGATCTGCGAGGGGAAGAGTCGGAACGGTTCGAATCCGGATTTGGGAAGGGATCCGGGCGGAGAATCCGCCTCGAAACCGGCTCCTGCGGCGCTGCGGCGCAAGGGGGGACGTCGGCGCCGCGCGGAGCCGAAGGCAGAAGGGGAGGATAAAGGGGGCAAAATCGGAGCGACTCTTCCGCAGGGCCCTCGGGAAGGGGAATAAAAACCCTCTGGAAAAAAAAAGACGGAGCGATTCCCGCCACCTGGCGGAGTTTATCCACCTGGGCTCCAAAATCCCTGGTTTGACTAGGAAAATAGTGGCGGAAAAGGCAGCCGGCACCCAAACGGGCTTCTCCCCCTTCCAGAAAACACCCGCCGGGCCCGGGATTTTTTTTAAGCTGTTCCGGATGCGCCGGGCGGGATTCGCTCTGCGGCAGGGCGCCGGGAGCGGGCGGAAAACCGCGGGCGGAAAACGCGGTGGCCGTTACCTTGATCGAACTGTCGCTGCAGGCTCTCCATCTCCGACTTGTTGCCGCTCACCCGGTAGATGCCCTCCGTGTTCAAGCCTACGGAATGGGAAAAAAAAAAAAAAAAAACGGGAATCAGGGTGAGGAAGGGAAGCGGGAAAGGGGGCGTTTCACCCGCCGAGGACGAGGGATGGGCGAAACCTCCGGCTGCGCCGCTGCTTCTTCCTAATCCCTAAATAAAGTTAAAAAAAAATCAAAGCCGGCTCCGGGCGATCGTCTCCGACTGATTCCCGCGATCCGCTTGCTGGCTGATTCGGCCCCGTCGACTTCCCGGGAACACCATTCCGGGTGATTTTTAAAGGCTGGATAAGGAGGAGGGGAGAGGCGCTCTGGATCTCCAAGGATTTTAGATCCCTTTTAGATTCACCCGAGTCGCATTGACGGCGGTTTGAGGGGTGAACGGGGATCCGCTGCTGGAATAAGGGCAACGGCCGGATCTGCCGGCTGCATGGTGGAAACGTCCGGGAAAAATGCACCACGGGATTTCGCCGCTTCTTGGAGAAATGGGATGTTGAGCCTGCGACGGAGGCGGCTCCGGAATCCGTTTTTCCGGGAGGTCTGAAAGCGCGTGCGAATGCGCCTTGCAGATGGCTCCGGTGCTCCGGCTGCCGTTCCCCCCACCCGGAAAATCGGGCTTAGGAAATCGGAGGTTAAATACGGAGAGAGGCTGTTAGGGCGCTACAGAAATCCGGGATGTAGCGTTTCCCCTCGGAAAGGGGGGGAAAAATAGATCCGCGCCGTTCTTGCCGCCGAATTACACGTAAGGATAAAGTAAAGCCGGTGCCGGAGGAGGAATTTCTGGCTTGATCCAATCGCCCGCTCCGGCGTCAGGGATTTTTATGGGAGGGCGACGTCGCCGGCAGGTTTTGGGGAAGGAATCGCTCTCGCTCCGGGCCGAATCGCACCGAGCCAGCGGAGGCAATGCTGGAAATCCGCAGGGAAAGGCAGATACGGATGAGCCGCATTCGGAGGAAAAAATCCGTCTTTTTGCTGCCGTCCGGCTGCTGGCGTCCGAAGGGGGAATTCCTGGATTTGCCGAAGTCTCGCTCCCCGAAACGTAAAAGTTTGGAGGCTCCTACTCCGAAGCGGGAAGAATTTATATCCGTTTTCCCGTGTTATTCCCGGGCTCTGGACGCCCCCTTTTTTCCGCGCTATTTCCGGCGTTCAGCCCTGGCTCGGCGCGCAATTCCCATTTCGTATCCGGCGTTTCCGAGCCCGGAGCTCGGCACGCTGGTGCGGGAGCCACGCAGCGCTTTCCAAAGTCTCCCCTCGGCCTTCCGGCGCTTCCCTCGGGAAAAGAGCCCGCGCCAAAGCCTCGCTCGCGAGGTTTAACGTAGGCAAAGAAAATAAATCCCTTTTTTCCTTCCTTAATCCGTTTTTTCCTTCCTTAATCCTACCTTTTCCCTTAATTTCATCCTGCCCTTCCGGGACGGATGGACTCCGCGGGAATCGAGGTCAGGAAAACCCGTGCGAAGCTTTTTTGGCTCAACTTCACCGTTTCGCCCCAAATCCGATTTTTGGGGGGTTTCTTACACGGAAAAGCTCCACCGAGGCGCCCTCTTCTCCGGCCCCGGCGGTGACCGTCTCGCCCAGCTCCGGCACCGGGATTCCTCCGGATTTCCCTTCTCCGAGCACTGCGTTGTCCTCAAGAGGTGGGAAATACGGAGGCAGCGGCCGAGCTGCTCCGTGGGCTCCCGGCTCCGGCGGCCGCGGAGCCAAATTTCGGTTGCGCTCTTCTCCCCGGAGGCGTCTCGGCTCTTTCCCGGTGCACGGAGAGAGTCCGGAGGTGCCTCGGCGGGACCGGCTTGGAATGTATTCCTTACCCACCGGCTATTTTGGACTTGGATCCGAAGCACTGCCGTTTGCCCCCTCCCGAATCGCTCCGCGTCGGCCGCTCGGAAAGCTTCGGAGAGGCCGGGAACGGGCTGGGGAGGGTTTCGTTCCTCCCGCGTGGCTTCGCCGGCGTTTCGGAGAACTCGATCCGGCTAAAGCGAGCGCTTACCGGAAGGGAAACGTGAATTATCGGATCCGGCGGATGGCGGAGGGTTTATTAAATCGGAGCTAAGCGCGCGGACGACACGGAGAGGATTTATTGGCCCGGGATTCGTTTGATCCAGCCCCTCCGGCGACGACGTTTTCCCACTCAGCTCCAAATCGCATGAAGCCGGAAAGGTTTTAACGCCGGGATCCAGCTCCCGGCGTCACCGCTGCCCTCGCCGGAGGGCCCGGGTGGCCTGTCCGCGTTTTCCGATTACGCTCCGATTAGAGGGAAAAGAGTTCGTTTAAGCCCGTCGCCTCGAGCGCGGGAGGATCCGGATCGCCGGGCGGCCGCACGAGGAGGAAACGCCACGAGGAGAGCGGGATCGGAAGCAAAACCTGCGCCGCTTCCGGGCTCCAAAGGGAATTTTTTCCTACCGTCGGCTCCCGAAGGCACCCGGAGCCGGCGGGATTTTAGCTCAGCTCAGATCCTGGGTGGAGGATGCGGGGTCCGGAAGCGAACGCCAAAGCCCCCGTCGGGAATTCATCCCCGCATCCCACACCGGCAGCTTCCTACGTCACGCCCGGAGGCGGATACGGCACTGGATGCTATTCAGGGAGCCACCGCGTTCCGCTAGGAAATATCGGAAACGGAGACGCCCCGTTTCCCTAAGCGCTCGAGCCGCTTTTTCCTTTTCCTTCTCCCTTTCCTTCCCCCTTTCCCTGCGCCCCTCGAGCGCTCGAGTCTTCCGTTGGAGCCGGGCGAAGCCTCTGCTCTCGCTTTCTCCCGAGTCTTTCCGGAAAAGGGAAAAAAAAAAAGAGAAAGCGGAAGCGAACGTCTCCGGCAGGCGAAACCTCTCCGTCGGCGGCTGCTCCGGACGGAAGCGCGGCGGCGGGAGAGCTCTTACCTGTCGCTTCGATGTACTCGATGCACCTCTCGATAAAAACGGGAATGGGCTTCTCCGGCGTCACCACGTGGCTCAGGGGAACTCCGAAATAGCTGCTCTCCCACGCGGCCTTCGTGATGGACGGCCGAGGCTTCGGCTTCGGCTTCTGCGGGAAAAGGACACGCCGGAATTAGGGCAAACGGTTAAAAAATGAAATAAAAAGGTGCCGGTTTGGGAAATCCCCGGATTCGGGGGGGGTTTCGGCGCTCTCCTTGCGGAGCTAAGCGCCGCCTCGGTTGCGGTCAAGGAAAAGCGGCTCCGATCGAGGGGATCCACCGCTCCGTTTCTCCGCGGATGCTGCCCGGCTGCGTCGCCCCTCGGAAAACGGCCCGTTGGGTCTTTCTGAAAGTCCGGCTGGTTTGAGGAAGCGGGGAGCGAGCGGAAGGTTTGGAGCGGTTAAGAGCATCCCAGTTTCCCTCCCCTATCCCGGGAATCGGCACAACGAGCCCGGATAGTGCAGAAGGATTATTTGTTTTATCAGCCTGATCCCGGAGCTGGAAAAATTGGATAGAAACTCCTGAAAAAAAAACAGGTCCCGGGAAGGGAGGCTTCACGGCAAAGATGGTTTGATTTTCCAGGGAAAAAAAATGGGGGGGAAGGATTTTTCCCTGCAAAAAAAAAATAGGGAAAGGATTTTCCCCTGCAAAAAGCCAGGAAGGACGTGAAGCACCGAGGATTTGCAGCCGCATCCCAAGGAAACTCAACCCTGCGGGTCTTCCCAGCCCGAGATTCCTGGCGCAAATCCCAGATTTGCCCCGGCAAAAGCCGGCTGGCGCGGGAAGAGGCGCCAGCGCCACGTCCGAACGCCAAAACCGCCCTCCCAAAATACCGTTTTCCGGCTGGAAGGTGGCAAAGCCGGAGCCGCCCGCCTGGAGGCCGCATCCCGCTGCGGCGCCGGCCCTGATCCCAATCCCGATCCCGAACCCGGTGTCTCTATTTCCCTGCCGGCGGCTCAGTGGGCGCCGAGGGACTTCGCCGGCTCCAGCGGGGCATCAAGGCGCTGGCGCAGCCTGTTTTCGGCAGCGGCGGATTTGGCCACGGAGCGAATCCCGTTTTCCGGCGCAGGGGACGCATCCTGCCGAGGGCGAGAGCCCGGCTTCATCCGGGAATTGAAAATATCCGCGGAAAGCGAAAAATAGGTTGTTGCGGCAAAAAAAAAAAAAAGCCCCGTTCACCAGGCTCGGATTCGGCGCGGCAGCCGGCTCCTCCGAAATCGGGAATACGGCGCTTTCGACGGAGGCTCCTCCGCGGTCGGAAGGCATCCGAGCAGATCCGGAGCGCGCCGCTTCCGAAAAACGACTACCGCTTCGCGCCACGGTAATCCCCGCCGCGGATTATTTTCCAAGGATCCGGTTTTCCGTGAAAACACGAGCGCGCGGGACCACGGAGCTCGGGAAGTGGCGCGCCGGCATCCAAGATCGGCTTATCCCTATTTACGAGCGCTTCCGCCCAGCGGCGTTCCCGCACCTACCGCGGAGGCGCGAGCCGCAGGGCCGGACGAGAGCCCCATTTCCGCCTAAACGTAGGAAAATCCAGGCGAGACGATGCCGGCAGCCCAGGATCCGCAACCAAACGCGGAAAACGCCGCTCCCGGATCCTCCGCCACCCGCCTAAATCGCTTCCTAATCGTTTTTAAGGAGACGTCCGGCAGCGTCGGAACGAGAAATCCAGCCGGCGCCTCCAAGTCTCCGTCTTCCGAAGCGTGACGGATGATGGAGACGGATACGGAGATGGATTCGGAGCCGCTTCGGCAGGGGCAGGACAGCTCCGAGCGCGGCGACGGCTCGCTCCGCTTTACCCCTCTTGATCCGGCCGCGCGGCGACAGGCGCGGAACGGTCGGAGAGCGATGCCGCCTCGGCCGCTTCCCCCTCCCGAGACCGCGCCGGAAAAACGGGATAAGCAAAGGGAAAAGCGGCAACAAATCATGGCAGGAGACTCGTTTAAAAGACGCGAGGTCTTAAACCGAGTTTCTCCCGCTCCGTTTTAACGGAGGCGCCCGGCAGCTAATTAATTGCAGCTCCCAAGGGAATTCAAAGCCGCCCCGGTAATTTCCGAGGGCGGAATGCGTTTCCTCGGGAAGCGGAGAGGACGAACGCTCGCAAAGCCGAACGCTCCGGAAAGGCCGGAGTCCCAGGCGCGGCGGCGCGTTAGCGAGCGCCCGGCTCGCGGGACCCGAGCGAACGAGACGCCTCCAAAAACCCAGCGTCCGCAGGAAAAAATTCCGACAACCGCCGCGGTTTTGGGATTTTTTTCCCCCGCTTCGTCGCTCGGACTCGGCGCCCGGATCCCTTCGGACCGCCGCGGCGGCAAGTCGTTCCCCCCCCCCCCCCTCGAAGCGGAGGCGGAAAGGGCCAGCTCACCTTGGTGGTCCTCCTCAAGCTCCGCAAGATGTTCCTCCTCCTCGGATCCTCGCCGTCGGCCGTCTCGTAGGGAATGACGGCGTTATCGCCCTTGTAGCCTTGCGAAGCCGGATCCTCCTCCTTCTTCCGGATGGGACCCAGCTCGTCGTCGCTGCCGACGCCGAAGCTGGTGCGGTAGCTGGCGAACCTGCCGAGCCGGGCGCACCGGGTCCGATAGGATACGGGCTTGCCGACGGCGGAGACCTTACGGCCGCGCTCCAGGGAGCTGGTGTCCATCTCGCTGTCGGAGCCGTTGCCGCTTCCGTTGGATTGCGCCTTGTTGATGTTGCGGATGGTGATGATTTTGCCCTGGGTGCTGTCGTGAGGCACCGAGTAGATGTTCTCCTCCTCGCTCCTCGGCTTCGCCACGGCGTCCATGGGCTCGGCGTAGTCGGAAGGGTCGAAGCCGTCGGCGGGCAGCCAGGCGCCGGAAGACACCGATTTCCGTTGGCCGTCCCTCGGGCCTTGCTCCAAGTAGGTCAGATCGCCCTTGGCGAGGTCAAAATGCACCGGAGGCTTCGGCTTCACCGGCGGAGGCACTTTGTTGTTCAGCTTGCTCTCGAAAGCGCTCATCGCCGAAATGAAGGACAATCCGTCGTTGCCTTCCAGCTCCATGGAAAGCTTCGAGTGGTCTTTGGGCAAGGCGGGCAAAGCCGGATCTTCCCTGAAGGGGCTGTAGGACGGCGGCTCGATATCCTCCTCGGAATCCTGGAGGTTGGAGTTGCAGAGAGGCGAACCGGCGCGCGGCGAGTTGAACACCTCCTCCGTGGTGCTGCAGGCCTCGGCGACGTTGTCGTACATGTGGGTGGCCTCGACGATGGTCTTCTTCTCCGCCACGTCCTTGAAGAAGGAGTGGAAGACGTCGAGCTTGTGCTGCGGCTGGCCGCAGGGCAGGGCGGCGAACTTGCCGTCGATCTCCTGGGCGATCTCCTCGCCCTCGGTGAGCTGCTCCCTGCCGAGGTCGTTGTCGAGGATGTCGAGGGAGCCGTCGGTGAGGGCCACCACCTGGATGGGGATGATGTCCTGCACTTCGCAGAGAAAGGCACGTAGCATGGCCAAGGAGGCCTTCCGCTTGGCCGAGTAGAACACGATGTAGCCGTGCACCAAGCGGCTCTTCCGAACGCCGAACGAGGAATGGTAGGAGAGGACGGAGAGCTCGACGCGCCGTCGGTGAGGTCCTATGGAGAGCTCGAGGAGGACGGAGCTGCTGCTGGCGCACGGGGCGGGCCGGTAGGCGGGCGACTGCAGGATGGGCCCCAGGATGTCGTCGGCGCTGAAGGGGTCTCCGCACATCAGGCACATGACGACGCGGAGGTCCACGTCGGCCAACTCCTTGAGGCTGGAGGTAGAGCTCACCAGGTTCAGGTTGCGCTTGGAGTCCAACAAGCCCTTCAGCACCTGGCTGATCTGCTTCTCGTTGATGTTGCGGCCGTAGCCGATGCCGGCGGCCGCGGGATCCAGGAAGACGCACTGCAGCTTGCTGGCGATCTGCTGCCCTTGCTGGATCAAGCTGTGGAGCGTCTCGCCGCTGGCGTCGCCCCTCTTGTTCACCAGGATCAGCGTCAGGGGCAGGTGGGCCAGGTGGTTGTCCCGGCGGCCGATGGTCGACTCGCGGCTCTTCTCGATGCTCTCCACCACGTAGGAGAGCGACTCCTTCGAGTTGTAAAGGCAGAGGCAGCCGTGAGGCTGGAACGTGGGCGTCTGGAAGGAGTTGACGGGCAGCCGGACGTTGCCCTCGATGGGCCTCAAGGAGAGCTCGTACATCTTGCCTTCTATCACGTACTTGTCGTCGTTGGTGCAAAGAGCCCGGATCTCGTTGGCCAGCTCGCGCGCCAGGCCGTCCTTGCCCAGGATCACCAGGTTGATCCTATCGATGCTGGAATCGGAAAGCAAGTTCTTCTGGTTGCGTTCCGACGGCCTGATGAAGCGGGAACTGATCAAGTGTTCGATTTTGGAGTCGATGCAGAGCGGGCAGCTGGGGCAGGTCTCCTTCGTGGGGTGATACACGAAGTGGATGTGTTTCAAAATGAGGGCGTCCCGCTCGGCCTGCAGCTTCTGCAGAGCTTTGAATCGCTGCTCCTCGCCCAGGACGTCTTGGATGACGCCCATCTTCTCCTTGCTCGGCTTGGCGTCGAGCTCCAGCTCGTAGAACAGCTCCGAATACTCCAAGAGCAGCTCCTGAAACTCCTCCTTGGCCTTCTCGATAATCTGCTTTTGGTGCTTGCTGTAGATCTCCATGTAAACGGATTCCTCCAGCCACATGTAAAAGTCCTCGTTCATGATGAAGCTGCGCGCTTCCTCCCAAGGCTTGCCGGGCGTGATGAAGGGGGATGTCTCCAGGTTCTCCTTGAAAGCTCGCCTCATCTCCGCCCTTTTCCTCTCGTTCCGCAGCTTCTCCAGGTGAGCTTCGTAAAGCTGCTCGGCGGGCTGAGTCTCCATGAGGTCGAAAGGGATGCGCTCGTTCTCCATGTTGTCTATGTGGCTGGTGGCGTCCCAGGGGGTCTCTTCGAGGACGACGAACCACTTGGAGAAGTCGGGCTTCGCCTCCAGGAGCTTCTCCGCTTTCACGCAGCTCAAGTGATCGATCTCGTCCAGGTCCGGGATGAGCGCTTCAAAGGCTTGAGGAAGCATGGCGAGGTAGAGCTTCCGGCGGCGCTCTATGTGCTCCTGCTTGAGGCGATGGACGTGCTGCAGGAAGAGCTTCTTGGCTTTCTGCGTCCCTTCCAGATACACGTAGTCCTGGTATTCCGGCGAGGCCTGCATCTTGCGGCTCACGTTGGACCACGTCTCGTTGTGGTTCTTGACGATGCGGCTCACCAGCCACTCGTACTTGTCCTTAGCGGCGGCTATCTGCTGGCTTTGCTGCTTCAGGGCTTCGAAGTAGGGGATGATTTTGGCCTTGCCCCGGCTTTTGTCGACGAGCTGCACCAAGGTGCCGAAGGCCAAGTCGACGTTCACGTTGGACCTGGCGGACGTCTCCACCACCTGGAGGTTCTTCTTGCTTAAGGCAAAGGTGTGCGCGTCCCGAATGTACCGCTCCACGCCTTCGTCGCACTTGGTCAGCACCACCACGACGGGCTTCTTGGTTTTGGCGAGCTGATTGTAAAGGTTGGAGACGAACTTGAGCTGCTCGTCAAAGTTCCTGTTCATGCCCCTGCTCACGTCGACGCAGAGCAGGAAGCCGTCGACCAGCAGCTTCCCGTCGGGCATCTGCTTCTGCTCAAAGTCCTGCTCCAGGCCCAGCTGGTCGGTGCAAAAGTACATGAGCTTCTCGGCGGAGGCGAGCTTGGTGGCGGCGGCCCGCTTGATGTAGGGTTGCAGGGCGGTGCTGCGGTGGGGCTGGAAGGTCTGGTCATCGATGAACTCCGTCTGCTCCACCACGTGCACCTTGCACTCCACGCAGTCCTCCAGGGAGCGGGCCACCTCGCCCCAGTAGAGGAAGTGGTCGTTGTTGACCACGCGCCCTCCAAAGTCACTGGTGCTGAGAACCGACGTGTGGTCCAGGTGGAAGTCATCCGCGCTGGGCCGCACGAAGCGGTTGCAGAGGCAGGATTTGCCGACGCCGCACTGCCCCTTCTCCTTCTCCGTGCCGGATAAGCCCACCACGCTGAGGTTGTAGGTGGGGATGCGGACATCTTGCTTTCTCGCCATCATCATCGTCCGCACATCCTGTCGCGGGTCGACCGCTTCCGAGGGGGGGGGGGATGAGTGGCGCCGGGGCTCCGGGCGAGGTCGGAGCTCGTCGGGATGGGGACGGGAGCGACGGTGGTGGGGGGGGGACGGGGCGGCGATCAGCGCGGGCGGGCTGCCGGGGCGACGGCGTCCGGCGTTCCCATACCGTGCGCACCAGCCGCCGTTCAGTCCTTGCCGATTCCCGTCATCGGGCAGCCGACGTTTCCCCCTGGGAAAAACGGGAAAGGAAAAAGAAATAAGAGCAATCAGTATTTTAGCTTTGCGATTACGGCCAAAAATGGGCCGTTTCCGCGCGACAACGCCGAATTTCCGCGCGACAACGCCGAATTTCCGCGCGACAACGCCGAATTTCCGCGCGACAACGCCGAATTTCCGCGCGACAACGCCGAATTTCCGCGCGACCTCGGGATGGAAACGACTCCGAGACGGTGGGTTTGGGTCTTTATTTTTACATCAACACAGCGTCTCCATCCCGACTTCCGCCCTCGTTTCCCGTCTCCCAGGGGGGGATCCGGCTTCACCCGCTCGTCCCCCCCGGGACCGACGGAAACGCCGTCTTCGCCTACGGCGGCGCCGCCGGGTTTCCCGAAACGCCGAAGGGTTTTCCGAGCGCGCGGGGAAACGGGCGCCGAGTGGCGCGTTGCCGTTGCCGAAGCCGCCGGCCTTTGAATGCGGGGCTGGCGCGCTGCCTCGCGCTTTGATGTCCGGATAATGCGGTTTGACCGGTTCTCCGGCGGGACCGAATTACCCGGGAAGCGAAGGCAGCTGGGAAGGCAAAAGGTTTTTGTGCTTGGAAAAAAAAAAAGGGGGAAAAAAAAAGGGTGGAAAAACTAAAAAAAATGACAAATAAAAAACCTACCGGAATGTTCGAGCGCCAAAAACCAAACCGCGTTTGACCCCTCGCAACCGGCCGAGTTACCCGATCCAAAGGCGACGGGAAGAAAGGAAAAGGAGGGATTTGCGGGATGCGGCTTCGGTGTTTCCCATTTCCTGGGCGAACCGGTGCCCGAGGAAGCCCAACGCCCGCCGTATTTCGGGATATGGCTCCGGCGTTTCCCATTTCCCGGGCGAACCGGCGCCCGAGGAAGCCCAACGCCCACCGTATTTTGGGATACGGCCTCGGCGTTTCCCATTTCCCAGGTGAACCAGTGCCCGAGGAAGCCCAACGCCCACCGTATTTTGGGATACGGCCTCGGCGTTTCCCATTTCCCAGGCGAATCGGCGCCCGAGGAAGCCCAACGTCTGCCGTATTTCGGGATACGGCCTCGGCGTTTCCCTTTTCCCAGGCGAACCGGCGCCCAAGGAAGCCCAACGCCCGCCGTATTTCGGGATACAGCCTCGGCGTTTCCTATTTTCCGGGCAAACTGCGGATACCACCACATCCGATCGAGCTAAAACACGTGAAAACACAAGATATTTCGCTCTAATAAAACCAACCACCACAGAGACCTTTTTAAAAGCCTCCGGAAACAAATCCGGTTTGGGAAAATCCAGTTTTTTTCCACCTCCGTCTTGTGTAAAAACGACCTTTTTTTTTTTTCCTTCCCCTCCTTTCCGCGGGCAAAACTCACGGAAGCCGAGAGCCGCTCGCGTTTATTTTCCCAAAGGTTTCTCCCGCCGCCGCAGAGCCCCGGCGGCAAAGCGAGTGCGGCGAAGGCGCCGCCAACGGGGGCTCCCGTATCGGAAGCCGATAACGGTTGGGAAAATAAATCACGGAGCGGCCTCGGAGGAATAATTCCCGCCGCTTCCCTACGAGCCGTAAGGCGCCGGCAACCGAAACAAGCTCCGAAGCGGCTCGCCAAGAGCTTCGGGGAAGGGCCGCGACCCGACGCTCGCCGGGCGGAAGCGCTCGAGCCGGCCGGTTTCGCCGGCGTTATCCCTACGGATGAGCGGGGAAGCGAAAAGCGACGGGGTCGGCGTCGAGGCGATGGCCGCTCGCGGATGATAATTTGGAATTCCCTAAAAAAAGAGAAAAAATAAGGAAAACGGTTTCACTTCTTTTCTTTTAAAGCTCTCGCGTGCGCCGATACCTACGGAGAAAAGCTCGGAGCCGCCGCGGGCGCTTCCGAACCGGCCCCGCGGCCGAACGCGGAGTCCGGCCTGGAAAAACGACATTGTTTTTCCTCTGCCGTGCGGCACGGAGAAGGAAAAAGAGGGGAAAAACCTGCTATCCGTCCCCCAAAACCGCCCCGGTTCCCCGGGAACGCGGCTAATCCGCGGGCGGCTGAGCGGGCGCTTTGCTTCCGTTTCGTCCCTGAAAACCCTGAGTCAGCCGGGAAAAATCCTCCCTGGGAAATTCAGGCCGACCGAGATTATCCGGGAGGGCCGGGAAGGAGGGAAAAGGGACCGGCGGAGCTCGGCGCCCTTCCCAAAATGCCTTTTTTTTAAATTTGGGGCCGTTTTCCCTCTTAAGAGCATCCGAAGAAGGGAAGGGTGGTTTTTCCCTTTTTTTTCCCTTGCTTTCCCAGCTCCCTCCCGTGTTTTAACCCTTTCCGCAGGCTGGCGGGATCCCGGCGGAAGCCGCTTGGAGCCCGCAGCCGGAAACCCCCAGTCGACTGGGAGATTTTTGCCTAAAACCGCCCCAAAAAAGAGAACGGAGGAGCCGGGATCGCTCGGCTCCGTTAATAGGCGGCGAAACGAGGCAAAGTCACAGCCGAAGCTCCGGAAAACCAGGATGAGGATGGGGAGAGCGGAGCCGGGAAGGGGCGCGCGGCTGCTCGGCGCCGGCTCCTCTTCTCCTCCAGCGCCTTCTCCGAGGAGGCGGAAGGGACATTTCCATCCGCTTCGATTCCAGGGGGAATTTCGACTTCTCGGACCGCCGGCGTCACCCTACGGCTCCTTCCCGCTTGGATCGAGGGCGGAGGGAACCCGGAGAGAGGCTTTTCGCTCCCTTTCCGGATAAAAACGGCAAAGCGGCTTCTAAAAGCGACGCTCGAGGCCGGTGGCGCTCCGGAAAAACCCGCGGCGGCGCCGGAATGGGGCCGATCCCGGCGTACTTAAACCGGCGGTTAAATACCCGGGTACTTAAACCGGAAGCTTCTGTTCGGGGCAGCATCGGCAGGCGCCGGGAATGCCGAACCGACGCGGCGGCAAGCCGAGCGCTCCCGGACGCTTCCATGGCTTAAATGGCGGAAGAGCTGGCCGGGAGCCAAGCGGCCGGGATTCGCTCCGTTAAGGGCTCCGTAATTACCCCCGTGCCGCTAACGAGCGGCGTTGAGCCGGAAAGCCGGAAAGGGAATAAGCGGGATGGGAGACGCGGGCGGCTCTGGCGGGCGAAAACCCGGCACGAAGGTCGGCAACGATCGAGGATGCGGAAGGGAGGATCCGGGAACGGCTAACGAAGGGGCCGGCCGGGAGGGCTCCTTCCCGGAACACTTTCCGTCGGGAAGAGCGGCGAGGCGGCGTCCGCTTCCCGACGAGCCGCCGGCGTTTATCCGTGGCGAAACGAGGCGGCGCCGGGAAGATCCCGGTGGCCGATCTCGCTCGCTCCCGCCTCAATATTCGGAGCGTCGCGGGAACGTCCGAGCACCATATTTAACCGGGGATAACGTCTCCCTTTGGGAAGTCACCTTCCCGCGAGGAAGGAAGAGGCCGGAGCGCGTCTCGCTCGGATCCGTAACTGCTAACGGATCCGATGGCGTCGGGAAAGAAAGCGAAGCGCCGCCTGTAAACGGGAGGTGCATCCCTGCCTCCGTTTCCGTCGCCGTTTCCTCGGAAAATGGCCCCAAAAGACGGGCCGAAGCCGGGGAAGAAACGCCCCGACGCTCCCGTGAAGTTCGATGGCAGCGGAGCTTCCCGGAGCAGCTCGTTCCTCTTCTCCGAAGAGACTCCGGCGGCCGGGAGCTCGAGTTCGGCCGCGGCGGCTCCTAAACGGAATGTTTTTTGGGAAGAAAAATAATAAGAAGTTGTTCCCGGGCGCCTGGGAAGAAGCTTCTCTCACGCGAATCCGGGTTTCGCTCCGACTTCGTTATCCGCCCGGTGCTAACGAGCTGCTCTTTGCCCGGGGACCGCTTCCAGCTTGCGGGTCGGGAAGGGCGGAAGCGGCGTTCCCGGATCTCCGGGAAAAAAAAACCCACGGAGCGGCCGGGTTTAAGGTGCGTCGGCCGAACTGTCGCTTCTCCCGACGGCTTTGCGAGCGCTCGGATTCCGCACGGATAAAAAAAGCGCCAAGCACAAACACCGGAGATTTTTTCCGCTCGTTTACCTCGCGCGGATGCAGGGAAGCGGCCGCTGTCCGGGCATCCGCACCGGCTTCCTCTGGTCCAAGAGCAGGATCCGGAGCTGCCGGGTGCTTCCGAGAGGGGCCAGGGGAGACTCACGGGACTTGTCCGGCGACGGCGGATTCCCAACGGATCCGAGGCCGCTTTCCCCGGCGGCCATTCCCAAGGAGCTCCGCCGAAGTGGTTCGGAAAAGGAGGCGCCGGAGCCGGTGCCGAAGGCTGCTCGCGCCGAGTCCGACCTCCTCTCCGATTCCACCCGGGGCGAGACGTTCGCTCCTCCGGACGCCGGATTCCTCCGCATCCTCCCGGATCCGAGAGCGCCTCGACGCAGGGAAAAGCCGCGCGGGGCAAAAGCCGGTGGGAAAGGAGCCGCCGGAGCCGCCGGAACGGAACCGCTGCCGGCCGCTTCGTTAAACCGTAGCGAAATCCCTAATTAACGGCGTATTTATTTAGCTCCCGCTTCCGATCCTGCCTCGCCGCGACGGCGGAAGCCGCTTTTCCGGAAGAGGGAAAAACAAACTCCAACAAAACTCGGGCAATGTCCAACCGCGGCCGGATGAGTCAGCAATGCCGAGGTCAAATCGCGTCCGAGCCGCGGAAACTCGTCGAGCGGAGAACGAGCGGAGACTTAACGACCGCAAAGCTAACGAATTCGACCCCCTCCTATCCCTCGTCCCGGATGAATCCCGGTTTTCCCTCCGCTCCCGGTTTTCCCGCCGTGGCGCCCACCGGGAACGAGGCGACTCACCGGCGAGGGGATCCGACGGCGCCGAAATCGCCGCAGGGCTCTCGGATGCCGCCGCTGCCGGGTCCCGGTTTTGCCTCTTCCGGCAGGACTTTGTAGGGCGGAAAAGGGGGAAAAAAAAGCCGGAAGCGCGGCAGCGGCGGCTCCGGGATGGCCGCGACGCTCCGGTCGGATCTTCCGCTCTGCCTCGGTTCTTACCTCATCCCGTATCTCTATGTGGGGTTTTACGGCAGCGACGCCGGAGCGGGCGAGAGCTCCCGATCCGAACCGCTTCCGTCGCCATCCGGGGGAAAAGGGAACGGCTCGAAATCCGTACGTGGGGGAAAAAACGGGATGCCGTTACTTTTTCCCGTTTAAAAAAATCCCTTTTCCCCCATAGGATGCGGAAAGGCGACTGCAGCTGGAAAGAGGCTGCGGTGCTTCGCGGCGACGGCGCCCGGAAAACGTCCTGGTTTCTTTGCCGAAATAATCCCGGCTTCGGAGCGGGGCACTGAAAAACCGCCGGACGCTTTCCTTCCGCATCCCGCTTCCCTCTCCTCGATTCATCCATGAGCCGGATCCAGCCGAGCGCGGAAACTCCGCAGAAATTGCCGCTGGCATAGGAAAGATCGCTCTTCCGGCGGCTAAAAAAAATCCCTTTAAAGGTTCTTCCCGCGCTTTTCCCGAGGGTCCAGCCAGCGTCCAAGCACCGAGGAGGGGAAAACCATTAAAATCCAACGGAAAAAAGAATCTGTCGGATGCTTCCGGAATATCCCTGCGGAACGATGGATATGGCCGGCGTCGGGGAGGAGAGGGAAGCCGCATTCAAGTCCGAAACCGCCGGGAGAGCGGCCCGACCTTAAGAGAAATCCAAGATCCGAGGGAAACGTGGTAAAAGCCGGAGGGAACTGCAACCTGGAAGCATCAGGAAGCGCTTCCGGCGCCGGATTTTCCTTGAGGCGGGAAAGTTTTCTCTTTGCCGACGGCACGCGGAAGCGAGACGCTAAGTCAGGGGGAGACGGCGGCGCTCAGGATTTCGGCTCCGAGCGTCGGGGATGGAAGAGAAGCGGATCGGGATCGCTCTATCCGACGGGAAGGACGCGGGGGCGAAAATAAGAGGATTTTTCATTTGAGGGATTTTCCCACCAAAGATTTGCGGAACGCGTCACCCGAATTAAGGGTGTTTTCCCGGATCGGGATGGGAAGACGCCATCGTCGCCACACGAAATCCCGGGACGGCGGCATCCGATGGAAGCAAACAGCCCGGAGAAGCGGAGCCGGACGGGGCGTAAAAGAGGCGACGGCCGCGACTCCGCTCGCAAAATCCCCCGGGAAAAGCCGGTGTCTCCCAACTGCCCGCGGCCAATTCGGGAGCCGCAGCCGACTCAGACTCCGTATTTTTTTTTTCCCCCCCTTTTCCGCCTCCTTTCACCGACTAATCCGTAATTTCTTACGGAATAACAAGCCGCGTTTAATCGCCAGTGCAAAGCAACCGTCGTAACTCGGGTTTTTTCCCCGCAACAAAGACGGATCGCTCGGACAACCGTGGGTTTAGCCCCGGATCCGGGTGGATTAAAGACCTCGCGCCCAACGGATCTTTCCCTGGAGGAGGAAAGAGCTGGATACGCCGGAGATCCGCTTGGAAATCCAGGCGGCGGCTCCGAGCGGAGCAGGAGAAACTCGGCGCAGTCGAATTTGCGCCATTTCTCCAGGTTCGCCCCCGAATCGCCAACCGGTTTCCAACGGAGCAGCCGGAAAAGCAGCCGGAGCCGGGAAGGATGAACGCTTCCCGCATCCAACTCCGACCTCGGCGGGGGGCGTTTTGGGGGCCAAAAAGCGAAATTTGGGATGGGTGGGAGGAAAACGTCTGCTCTAGCGGCGTATTGTATCCCAAAAAAAAGCTTTCCGGGGCCCAACATCCGCTGCCGCCCTTCCGAGAGGGAAATTCCAGCGCGTTTCCCGGGAAAACACCCCTGGCACGCGCCGGGAGGGGATTTGGGGGGGCAGGAGCCGGCGGGGGGGGGCCCAAAATCCCGCACAGCCGAAGGCTCCCGCTAAAGCATCCGAGCGGCGCGACGGCGGATCGGAGGGGGCTTTATTCCGCTTGAAAAACAAGGAATTTTTGTTCAATATTAAAGGCGAGTTTCCACGTCGGATCCGCTCCGGGCTCCGGCTGGCTGCGGAGCAGATCCGGAGAGGAAGCGGGGAGCAAAGGGGAGCCGGGAAGGGAGCGTCGGAGCCCGGCAGCGGGAAATTCAACCCGCGGCCCAAAAGGGCAGGGAAAAGATGGGAGAAAAGGGGGAAACCATAAAAAAACAGGGATTCGGAAGGCGATGTGCCGGAATGTGGGAATGGGGGGGGGGGAAAGCCCCCCCAAAAGCCCGTCTCGGGGGTCCCGGCTGCATCACGCCGTGCGGAAGGGCCGGAGGAGCGGGAATGAGGGGGGAACCCCCATCCCAAACCGCCCCCCCCTTCCCAAAATACCCCCCCAAAAACCTGGAGCCTTTGCGCTCCCAAGGGGGATTTTTGGGAAGGGGGAGAAGAGGGGGGGGGTATTTTTCACCCCCTCCCCCCGCGCCTCTCCCGAAATCCCCAAAAAGTGGGGAAATCCCCCCAAAAATTGGGAGGGGGGAGGGTAACACCCCCCCCCCCGAGGAGGAAGAGGAAGAGACGCCCCCTTCCTCCCCCCCCCTTACCTGGGGGGAGACCACCCCTCCCTTGAGGGGGGGGTCTCCCCTTGCCCCCCCCCTTCCTTGGGATGAGGAAGGGGGTCTCCCCTCCCTCCCCAAGCTGGGGGGGCCACATGGCCCCCAGGGGAGAGGGAAACCCCATTTGGGGGGGGGTCTCCCCTCGCCTCCCTCCCTATCCTGGAGTCACCTCTCCCCTTGGAGGAGGGGTCTCCCTTTTGGGGGGGTCCCCTCGGGGGGGGGGTCTCCCCTTTGGGGAGGGGGTCTCCCCTCCTCCCCCCCCCACCCTGGAGGAATCACATCTCCCCTAAAAGGGGGGGGGCACCTCTACCCTTGGGGAGGATCTCCTTTTTGGGGGGGGTCTCCCCTCCTTTCCCCCCCCGTCCTGGGGTCACCTCTCCCCTTAGGAGGGGGGGGTCTCCCCTTTCGGGGGGGGTCTCCCCTCCCCCCTCCTCCCGGGGTCCCCTCTCCCCTCGGCGGGGTCTCCCCCTTTGGGGGGGGGGTCTCCCCTCCCTCCCCCCCCCCGGCCTTCCCTCTCCCCTTTTGGGGGGAGTCTCCCCTTTTGGGGGGGGGTCTCCCCTCCCTCAGCCCCCTCCCGGGCTCCCCTTTGGGGGGGGGTCTCCCCCCGCCGGTCTCCCCTCTCCCCTTTGGGGGGGTCTCCCCTTCCCCGGTCTCCCCTCTCCCCTCGGGGGGGGGGGTCTCCGCCCCCCGCCGCGGCGGCCGCGGGTCGCTCTCCCGCCGGGGGTGGGGCCCGGCCCCATTGTTCCCGGCCGCGGCGGCGGCGGCGGCGGCGCTGGCGGCAGCTCCCTTCCTTACCCTGACGGCGGCGGCGGCGGGCCCGGCCGGGGGCGGCGGGGCGGCCCGAGGAAGAAGAGGAGGAGGCGGCGGCGGAGGCAGCGGCGGCGGCCGGAGGCGGCGGCGGCAGCGCCATGGCCCCCCCCTGCCCCGGCTCAGGGCGGCTCCGGGCGGCGGCGACGGCGGCGGCGGCTCCGGGCAGAGGTCGGTGGGGCGGGGGAGGGGAGGGGAAGGGAGGCGGCGGAGGCGGCGGCGAGGCCCGCCGCGGCGGCTCGGGCCTGTAATAATGGCGGCGGCGGCGGCGGCGGCGGCGCTTTCCTCCTCCCCTCACGGCCACCGGGGCCGCGCGCCGGCAGCGGGGGGGGGCGGGGGGGCCGCGCGCGGGGGCGCGCGGGGCGGGCGGCGGCGGCGCATGCGCGGGGCGGCGCGCGAGCGCGCGCGGGGAGGGGGGGCGGGGCCGCGCACGTGCCCCCGTGAGGGGAAGGCGGGTGGGGGGGGGGGATGCGGCAGGAGCGCGCGCGCGCCGGGCGGGCGCGGGAGCGCGCATGCGCGCCGCCACCGCTGGCGCCCCCCCCCCCCACACACACACCTCCCCGCGCGACCGCGCGCGCTCCGACCGCGCGCGCGGCACGCCCTGAACGCGTGCGGCCGCGCCCCCCCCCCCCCCCCCGCGCGCACTGTGCACCGTGCGGTGACCCCCCCCCCCCGTGCAATGCACCCCACGTGTCCCGTGCAGTGACCCCCCCCCGTGCAATGACCCCCCCGTGTAATGCACCCCACGTGCACCGTGCAATGCCCCCCCCGTGCAATGCCCCCCCGTGCAATGCACCCCATGTGTCCTGTGCAATGATCCCCCCGTGCAATGCACCCCCCCGTGCAATGCACCCCCCCGTGTAATGCACCCCCCGTGCACCGTGCAATGACCCCCCCATGCAATGACTCCCCATGCACTGTCCAATGACCCCCCCCCGTGCAATGCACCCCATGTGTCCCGTGCAATGACCCCCCCCGTGCGATGCACCCCCCCGTGCGATGCACCCCATGTACACCATGCAATGACCCCCCCATGCAATGACTCCCTGTGCACTGTGCAATGACCCCCCCGTGCAATGCACCCCCATGTGTCCCGTGCAATGACCCTCCCTGTGCAATGCACCCCTCGTGCAATGCACCCCGTGTGTCCTGTCCAATGCACCCCCCCGTGCAATGACCCCCCCGTGCAATGCACCCCATGTGTACCATGCAGTGACCCCCCCGTGCACTGTGCAATGCATCCCTTGTGCAATGCACACCCCGTGCACCGTGCAATGACCCCCCGTGCAATGACCCCCCCCGTGCATACCGTGCATTGACCCCCCCATGCACCGTGCAATGGCCCCCCCCCGTGCAATGCCCCCTGGCGCACAATGCAAACCCCCCCCCCCCGAGTGCACAACCTGGTCCGTGCAATGGGCCCCCTGCGACGCCCCCCCCCCCCCGGTTCATGAACTGGCCCTGCAACGCCCCCTCCCCCCCCCCGCGGCGTTGCACACTGCGGCGATTCCCCCCCACCCCCTCCGGTGCACGACCCGGCCCCCGCGATTCCCCTCCCCTTCTTGGATCCCGCCGGGGAGCTCGGATCCTGTCTGGGAGATCAGATCCCCTCGGATCCCACTGGGGACCTCTGGTCCCGCCAGATCCCACCTGGGAGCTTGGATCGCACCCAGGAGCTCTGATCCCATCTGGAAGTTCAGATCCCATCAGGTCCCATCCAGAAGCTCAGATCCCATTTGGGAGCTGGATCCCACCTGGGTCCTCAGATCTCATCACATCCCGCTTGGGGAGCTCGGATATTGTCAGATCCCATCTGGAAGCTGAGATCCCACCTGAGAGCTCAGATACTACTTGGATCCTGTTTGGATCCCATCTAGGAGCTCGGCTCCCCTTAGGTCCTGTCTGGGAGCTCAGGTCCCACCTGGGATCTCAGATCCCATCAGATCCCATCTGGAAGCTCAGATCCTGTTGGGTCCCATCCAGGAGCTTGGATCCCATTAGATCCCCCCCCTTCCCCCCCCCCCCAGGAGCTCAGACACCATTTGGGGACCCAAATCCATTCCAGGAGCTCAGATCCCATCTGGGAGCTCAGATCCTCTCTGGGATCTTGGACCCCATCAGATCCCATCTGGGGCCCCCGATCCCCCCAGATCCCTCCTAGGAGCTCAGATCCCATCTGGGAGCTCGGATCCCACCAGATCCCATCTAAGAGCTCGGATCCCACCTGGGATCTCGGATCCCCTCTGATGGGGGGGGGCTCCTCGCGGGCAGGCCGGGGCCATCTCCCATCCCCCCCCCCTCCTCCCCGGGGTCCCCCCCGGCCCGGGGGCGGTCGGAGGCAGCCGCGGCCTAGCAGGCCCCGCCGAGCCCCGGCCTGGAGTAGCGCGGCCGCGCGGGGGGCGCCGCAGGGGCCGCCGGGGACGTCACGGCAGCGGCCGCGCCCAGCGCGGGCGAGGCGGAAGCGGCGCCCGGCGGGAGGAGGAGGAGGAGGGGGGGGATACATCCCGACATGCCCCGCGCGCGCGCGGCGTGCGGAGGGGGGTAGGGAGCGAGCAGCAAAGGCTGCTGGGAGGCGCCGCCCACTGGCGGCGCCGGGGAACTACACGTCCCGGCGTGCCCCGCGGCGCGAGGCGGATATCCGGCGGCGCAGTGGCGCCGGGGAACTACAAGTCCCGGCGTGCCCCGCGGCGCGGGGCGGATATCCGGCGGGGCGGCGGCGCGGGGGGGGCGGCCTGGCAGGCACGGGACCGCCATGGTGAGGCGCGGGGGCCGCTGCGGGGTCCCCGTGCGGGGGCGGGGGGGGACATGGGGGCCTCCACAGTGGGGGCAGCTTGGGGGGGGCCCCCGCGGGGTGCCTCGTTATGGGGTCCCTATGGGGAGGGAACATTGGGGTGCCCATGGTGGGGGGGGGGCATCTTGGAGACCCCCTCCTTATAGGATCCCAATGGGGAGGGGGATATTGGGGTGCCCCCCCTCCCCAGAGGCGAATTTGGGGGGGCAACTTGCCCCCCTTTGGGTCCCCTCTAGAAGAGGGGGGGGAACATTTTCACCTCCCCCCTGGCTTCGGGGTGTCCGGGGGGGGGGAGGCAGCTCCAAAAAGGCAGCACCCCCCCTTCCCCCCCCCCCCAAAAAAAAAGGGGGAAGCGAAACCGGGCAGCGCCCAGCGAGCGGATCCCGCGGGCGGCTTCGCGCCGTCGGCGCCCTGCAATCCCACAGGATCACGGCGCCGATCCCCCCCCGCCCTTTGCCCTAACCCCGCTTTTTTTCCCGCCCCCCCGCGACCCCCCCGTCCCATTCCGGGCGGCAGATCCGCTTCATCCTCATCCAGAACCGGGCCGGCAAAACGCGCCTGGCCAAGTGGTACATGCAGTTCGACGATGACGAGAAGCAGAAGCTCATCGAGGAGGTTCACGCCGTCGTCACCGTGCGCGACGCCAAGCACACCAATTTCGTGGAGGTAAAACCGGGGCCCCCCCCGAAACCCCCCCCCAAAACGCGGCCTGAAACCCCCCCCCGGAATTGAGCTTCCCGATCCGGAGCTCGGCTTCGGGATCTAGCCGGAACCCGGCGCCGATTCCCCGCCGAAATCCCCCTTTGGCGGGTTCCCGTTTCAAGGTGGATGGTTGCGGCTTTGCCGGAGGGGCCGCGTTTGCCCCGAACGGCTCCAAAAGCGGCTGTTTTCACCCTGAAAACGGGGCTGGTTTTCACCCCAAAAACAGGGTTGATTTTCACCCCGAAAACGGGGTTGATTTTCGCCCCGTGGCGGCGGCACCTTTGCCCCCCGGCGCCGCTCGCCGCTGCCGCCGCTGCTTCGCTCCCGCGCGCCGGCGCCTCCCCGCTCCCTCCCGGTTCTCCCAGTTCTCCCAGTTGCCTTTTCCCCCTTTTTTTTCCCTCCCTCTATTCCCAGTTCCGCAACTTCAAGATCATCTACCGGCGCTACGCCGGCCTTTACTTCTGCATCTGCGTCGACGTCACCGACAACAACCTGGCCTATCTCGAGGCCATCCACAACTTCGTGGAGGTGAGCGGGGGGGGGGGGGGGGCCGCGTTAATTAGACGCCCGCGCTAACGACCCCGGGCGCCGCCGCCGCCGGGGCCTCGGAATCCCCCCCCCTGCGGGATTGGGAGGGGGACGACGGATGCTGGGCCGAGGGGGAGGGGGTTCGGCATAGGGAAACGGCCGGCGGAGGGCAGGAACGGATCCCGGCGGATCCCATCTCAGAGTTCGGATCCCTTCTAGGAGCTTGGATCCCCTCGGATCCCTTCTAGGGGCTTGGATCCCCTTGGATCCCACCTGGGAGCTCGGATCCCTTCTAGGAGCTTGGATCCCCTCGGATCCCACCTGGGAGCTCGGATCCCTTCTAGGAGCTTGGATCCCCTCAGGTCCCACCTGGGAGCTTGGATCCCTTTTGGGAGCTCGGATCCCCTCAGATCCCACCGGGGAGCTCGGATCCTGCCAGATCCCACTGCGGAGTTTGGGTTCCATCTGGGAGCTCGGATCCCCTCAGATCCTGCCAGATCCCGTTTAGGAGCTCAGATCCTGCCTAGGAGCTCAGATCTTGTCGGATCCCATTTAGGGGCTCGGATCCTGTCAGATCCCACCAGGAAGCTCCAGGCCCATCAGGTCCTGCCCTGAGCTCGGTTCCTCTGAGATCCCACCAGGGAGGTCAGATCCGCTCGGATCCCACCCAGGAGCTCAGGTCCCTCCAGATCTCACCTGGGAGCTTGGGCCCCGCTGGGAAGCTCGGATCCTGTCAGATCCCGTTTGGGAGTTAAGATCCCACCAGGACCTTGGATCTCACCTGGGAGCTTCTGTCTCATCAGATCCCACCAGGGAGCTCCAGTCCCGTCTGGGAGCTCGAATCCTCTCCAATCCCACCCGGAAGCCAGGGCCTCACCGGGGAGCTCGGATCCCGCCGCATCCCATTTAGGAGCTCAGATCCTACGTAGGAGCTGTGATCCCATCAGATCCCATCAGGGAGCTTGGAGCCTGCCAGGGAGCTCGGATCCCCCCCAGGAGCTTGGATCCCCTTGGATCCCACCTGGGCCCCACCAGGGAGATCAGATCGCATTTAGGAGCTCAGATCCTGTCAGATCCCACTGGGGAGCTCGGATCCGGTAAGATCCCAACAGAGAGATCAGATTCCCCTCAGATCCCATCTAAGAGCTCTGATCCCATCAGATCCTGCTGGGGAGCTTGGGTCTTGCTGGGGACCTCAGATCCTATAAGATCCCAGCAGGGAGATCAGGTCCTTCTACAGAGCTTGGATCCGGTCAGATCCCACTGGGGAGCGCTAATCCTGTCAGATCCTGATGGGGAGCTTGGATCCCCTCTGATCCCACCTAGAAGCTTGGGCTCTGCCAAGGAGCTTGGATCCTGTCTAGGAACTTGGATCCCATCAGGTCCCATCTAGGAGCTCGGATCCCATCTAGGAGCCTGGATCCCATCAGATTCCATGCAGGTGCCCAGATCCTGCTGCGGAGCTTGGATCCACCCCCCCCCCCCCAGGGTGCTGGGATCCTGCCGGGTCGCTCCGATCCCATCCGGGAACTTGGGCCTCTCCAGGGAGCTCGGATCCCTTCAGATCCCCCCGGGATCCCCCCGTCACCCCCCTCCCTCCCCGCAGGTGCTGAACGAGTATTTCCACAACGTCTGTGAGCTCGACCTCGTCTTCAACTTCTACAAGGTGAGCGACCCCCCCGCGCCCCCGTTTTGGGGGGATTTACCCCGGTTTTGGGGGCGGCGGGTGCCTGATCCGGGTGATCCCCTGCCCCCTTTCCCCTCTGTTTTGGTGGGAGGGATTCAGACCGATCCTGCTGGATCCAGGTGGGCACCTGCCCTCTTTCCCCTCTGCTTTGGGAGGGGCAGATTCGGGCCGATCCTGCTGGATCCAGGTGATCCCCTGCCCCCTTTCCCCTCCGTTTTGGGGCAGATTCAGGCTGATCCTGCCGGATCCAGGTGGGCACCTGCCCCCTTTCCCCTCCATTTTGGGGTGGATTCGGACTGATCCCGACGGATCCAAGTGGCCCCCTGCCCCCTTTCCCCTCTATTTTGGGGTGGGTTCAGACTGATCCCGCTTGATCCAGGTGATCCCCTTTCCCCTCCGTTTTGGGGGGTGGATTCGGGCCAATCCTGCCAGATCCAGGTGGGCACCTGCCCCCTTTCCCCTCCGTTTTGGAGGGGGGATTCGGGCTGATCCTGCTGGATCCAGGTGATCCCCTGCCCCCTTTCCCCTCCGTTTTGGGGCGGATTTGAGCCAATCCTGCCGGATCCAGGTGATCCCCTGCCCCCTTTCTCCTCCATTTTGGGGGGAGGGATTCGGACTGATCCTGCCGGATCCAGGTGATCCCCTGCCCCCTTTCCCCTCTGTTTTGGGAGGGGCAGATTCGGGCCGATCCTGCCGGATCCAGGTGATCCCCTGCCCCCGTTTCCCCTCCGTTTCGGGGGGATTCACCCCCCTCCCACCCCGTATTTCTTAGCAGGGGGGTGGGGGGATCCCTGAGGGGGGGATCCCTGAGGAAAGGGGGGGAGGGATCACCCCGCTGCCCCCCCCCCCTTCTCCGGCAGGTCTACACGGTGGTGGACGAGATGTTCCTGGCGGGAGAGATCCGGGAGACGAGCCAGACCAAGGTGCTCAAGCAGCTGCTCATGCTGCAGTCGCTGGAGTGAGGCCGCCGCCGCCGCCCTTCCTCCCCCTCCTCCTCCTCCTCCTCCTCGTCGTCGTCGTCATCGTCCTCGTCGGGGGACACTCGCGTCCCTGTCCCCCCCCCCCAGAGGGACCAACCCCCCCGTCCCCGTCCCGACGCCTGGCGCGAATAAACGTGTCCGTGATGTGCCACCACCCGCCCGGTGTTTTTGGGGGGGCTTTGGGGGGGGGGGGTTAAAAACGGGGCGAAACGCTTCGGTTTTGGGGACTTCCCCCCCGGGGCATTTGGGGACCCCCGGGATGGCCGGGGACACCCAGGGGACGGGCAGGGACCCCCCCGAGGTGGCCCGGGACCCCCCCGGGGAGGTTGGGGGGGGCCGGGGGGCAACACAAGAGCCCGACGTGTGTCACACGGGGAGGGGTGACGGGCGAGAAAGGGATTTAGGAGCCCGGGGGGTGACACAGGGGGGGTTTATTGGTGTCAAACGTATTCGGGAGCCCAAACAGGCGTCGCATGAGGGTGTTTATTGGTGTCAAACGTATTCCAGATCCCAAACAGGCGTCGCACGAGGGGGTTTGTCAGTGTCAAACATATTCCGGAGCCCAACAGGCGTCGCATGAGGGGGTTTATCGGTGTCAAACGTATTCCAGATCCCAAACAGCGTCGCACGAGGGGGTTTGTCAGTGTCAAACATATTCCAGATCCCAAACAGGCGTCGCATGAGGGTGTTTATTGGTGTCAAACGTTTTCCGGAGCCCAAACAGGCGTCGCACAAGGGGGTTTGTCAGTGTCAAACGTATTCGGGATCCCAAACAGGCATCGCATAGGGGTGTTTTATCGGTGTCAAACGTATTCCGGAGCCCAAACAGGCGTCGCATGGGGGTGTTTATCGGTGTCAAATGTATTCCGGATCCCAAACAGGCGTCACACAAGGGTGTTTATCGGTGTCAAACATATTCCGGATCCCAAACAGGCGTCACATGAGGGTGTTTATTGGTGTCAAACGTATTCTGGAGCCCAAACAGGCGTCACACAAAGGGTTTTGTCAGTGTCAAACGTATTCCGGAGCCCAAACAGGCGTCGCACGAGGGGGTTTATTGGTATCAAACATATTCCGGAGCCCAAACAGGCGTTGCACGGAGGGTTTATTTGCACGGAAGAGGTTTAGGAGCCTGATGGGTGTCACACGAGAGTGTTTATCAGTGTCAAAGATAGTCTGGATCCCAAACAGGCGTCACACGAGGGTGTTTATCGGTGCCAAAGATCTTCCGGCTCCCAAACAGGCGTCGCACGAGGGGGTTTATTTACACGGAAGAGATTTAGGAGCCCGACGCCCGTCGCACGGTGACTTACAGCCGCCGGAGCCGTTCCACAGCCCGGCTGGCGGCAGCCGCCCCCCCTTTCCCTCCGCTACCACCGTCCCCCGTCGTCACCCGCCGTCAGCCGTCCTCCCGCAAGCTCCTGACGGCCGGGTTGGGGTACTCGGGGTTCTCGATGGCGCCGGGGCCGAACTTGAGCTCCAGGAAGGCGCGGACGTCGTGGGGGGCCATGGCGGTGAAGCCGGCGAAGGGCAGCGGGCGCAGCGGTAGCAACAGGCGCTCGGGGAACTCCACGTCCTGCCGGTGGTCCAACCACGTGTCCTTGGTCATGACGCCGTCGCGGGCGTAGAAGGGCCACAGGTCGACGTGGAGGCGGTTGGCGCGGCTGTAGTGCACGCGGAAGAAGTCGCCCTCGGGCGCCTTCTCCCACACGAAGCCCTCGTCGTCCACCACGGCGCCGCCGGCGGCCGCCTGTCGCAACAGGCGGCACTTGGCGGCGTCCTCCCGGTAGATGCCCAGGTCCACGTCGTAATCCCAAGGGATGATGTCGCCGTGGCGCGCGGCGCCCAGCAGCGAGCCGCCCTCCAGCCAGTACCGCACGCCGGCGGCAGTCAGCACGGCGGCGGTGCGGCGCGCTGTAGCCCGCAGCGCCCGCAGGCAGCACGGCGGCGGTCCAGCGGCCCTGCAGCAGGTACTGCGGCGTGCCGGCGTACACCGTGCCGAAGCAGCGCGCCGTCTCCTTGCCGCAGCCGTACCAGCGCTCGCCGCCCTCCGCCGCCACCACCCCGCTTGACGCCGAAGGCGGCCAACAGGCGGCGGCGGCGGGCGGCGGCGGCGGCGCGGGCCTTCCAGCGCCCGTGCGCCGTGGCCAGCGGCGGCACCGGCGGCGCCCGGCGGGCGGCGAAGGCGGCCGCCGGCAACAGGCGCACGGCCCAGCCGCGCAGCGCCGCCTGTAGGAAGAGCGCCGTGGGCAGGGGGCGCGCCAGCGGGAAGGACAGGTTGAAGAGGTCGCGGGTGCGCAGCAGCAACACCGCGTCGCCCTCCACGGCGCGGCACGGGGCGCCGCCCTCGGCGCGGCTGTAGCGCGCCGTCCACTCGCGCAGGTCGACGCGGAGGTCGAGGCAGCGGGCGGGTGTTGCCGAGCCGTGCACAGGCGCCGCCACGATGCGCACGCTGTCGTCGCCGGCGTTCTCCAGGGCGTCGCGGAGTTGCTCCAGGCGGCCGGGGGCGGCGCGGACGCCGTCGGGCACCAGGGCCACGTGGCGGGTGCGGACGTGGCGCTCGGGGCGGGGGGGGCGGGCGGTGGGGCGCGGGGCGCAGCGGCAACAGGCGGGCGTCAGGCGGCAGCGGCGGCAGCGGCGGGTAGGGGGCGGCGTCGGCCACCACCAGCAGCGGCGGCGGCGGGCGCAGCGCCCCGAAGGAGCGCGCCACCCCCCGCCACGTCGTTGGCGAAGTCCTCGAACTCCCGCAGCAACACCGTCACCCCCCGGCGTCAGGCGGGCGTTGCTGCCGGTGCCGGCGGTGCGGGGACGCGGGGACGCCGGCGGCCCCCCCCAGCGCCACACGCAGACGAGGAGGAGGAGGTTGAGGCCGATGGCGGCGCACAGGGCGGCCTGGCAGGGCGGCAGGCGCATGGCGGGGGGCGGCGGGGTCACGCGTGCGGCGAGCTGGGCGGCCTCAGCGGGTCCCAGACACCATGGCGGTGTCACACGTGTGATGAGCTGGGCGGTCTCAGCGGGTGCCAGTTGTGGTGGGGTCACACGTGCGGCGAGCTGGGCGGCCTCAGCAGGTCCTAGACGCAGTGGCAGTGTCACATGTGTGATGAGCTGGGCGGCCTCAGCAGTCACCAATTGTGGCAGTGGGGTCACACATGTGATGAGCCGGGCGGCCTCAGCGGGCGCCGGTTGCGGTGGGGTCACACGTGCGGCGAGCTGGGCAGCCTCAGCAGGTTCCAGACACCATGGTGGCGTCACACGTGCGATGAGCCGGGCGGTCTCGGCGGGCCCTGGTCACGACGGCGGTGTCACAGGCGTGCGATGAGCTGGGCGGCCTCAGAGGGTCCCAGACACACTGGTGGTGTCACACGGGTGATGAGCTGGGTGGCCTCAGCAGCCTCCGCCTCTGGCGGTGGGGTCACACGTGCAGCGAGCTGGGCGGCCTCAGCGGGTCCCAGACACCGTGGCAGTGTCACATGTGTGATGAGCTGGGCAGCCTCGGTGGGCGCCGGTTGTGGCGGGGTCACACGTGCGATGAGCTGGGCGGCCTCAGCAGGTCCCAGACACCGTGACGGTGTCACGTGTGTGATGAGCCGGGCGGTCTTGGCGGGCCCTGGTCACGACGGCGGTGTCACACGCGCGCGGCGAGCCAGGCGGTCTCGGCAGCCCCCGATTGGGGCGGCGGGGGTCACGCGCGCGGCGAGTCAGGCGGCCTCGGCGGTCCTCAGCCGCAGCGGCGGCGTCACCCGCGCGGCGAGCGGGCCGGTCTCAGCGGCCTCCCCCGCGGTGGCGGCGCTGCGAGGGGGGACAAGGAGCGTTGGCCCCGCTAACGAACCCCAACTCGTTAGCTGCCCCCCCCTCGCCCCGGCGGCGTCGGGACGCAGGTGACCGTGGTGACGGCGACAGGAGAGGGAGGCTGTTGTCACCGTGGCAACCCCACCCCTAGCAACACCGTGCAGCGCGATAGCAATGCTCTGGCCCTTTAAGTGTGCGGGTGTAAACGCCTGTGTGCTTCCACGGACGGGTGTACGCACCTATATGAACACACACGCACGCCTGTATACATCCACAGACCAACGTACACCGCTATACACCTGTGTGGATGCCTGTATACCTCCACGCACTGGTGTACACCCCTATACGCCTGTGTGAACACCTGTATACTTCCACGGACCGATGTACACCCCTATACGCCTGTGTGGACGCCTGTATACCTCCACGCACTGGTGTACACATCTATACGTCTCTGTGAACGCCTGTATACCTCCACGCACCAACATACACCCCTATATGCCTGTGTGGATTCTTGTATACCTCCATACACTGGTATGCAGACTGACATGTTGGCACCTGTATAACTGCCTGTACCAGTATACACCCCTATATGCGCGTGTTCACACCTGTACACACCCCTATACACCCACGTGCACGCCTGTGTGCTTCCACGTACCCGTGTACACACTTACGCACCTGCGTGCACGCCTGTATATCTCTACGTAGCGGTGTACGCCCCGTATGCATGTGTTCATACCGGTACGCCTTCAGGTGGCGGTGTGCACCCCCACATGCCACGTGCACGCCTGTACACCTGCATGTATTGGTGTACACACCTATACGCCCACACGCACACCTGTACACTACTCTGTGCCGGTGTACACCCCTATACACCCATATGCATTGCTGTACACCTCCACCTACCGGTGTACACACCTGTATACCTGTGTGCACACCTGTATATCTCTGTGTAGCGGTGTACACACCTATATGCCCACACGGATGCCTGTACACCTCCACGCACCGGTGGACGTGCCTATACGCCCACGCCTGTACGCATCCACGTGCCGGTATGCATACCTACACACCCACACGCACGCCTGTACACTGCCGTGTACCGGTGTACATGCCCGTACACACGCCTGTACACCTCCAAGTACCACTGTACAGGCCTACCCACGTGCGCACCGCCTGTATATCTCTTTGTACCAGCGGACACACCTATACGGCCATGTGCACACCTGTATCCCTCCACGCACCGGTGTACACGCCGATACACCCGCGTGCATGCCTGTATAGGTCCATGTACCGGCATACATGCTGATACACCCGGATACACGCCCTTATAGCTCCACATACCGGTGTACATGCCGAA